>NW_001820812.1:61318-88773 GCF_000146945.2 Sclerotinia sclerotiorum 1980 UF-70 | reverse complement strand
GTTTTAATTAGTTTTAATAAATTGTATATGAGGAAAGGGAGGGGAAAATAAAAGAAAGTAAAGGGGATTTATAAAAGAACTTGAAATTTAAAGTTAAGTGAGAAGATTTGAGGGGATTAAAAGATTAAAAGAAAATAGAATTGAAGATTTAAAGATTTGAGAGAAGGAAAGAGAGGTGAGAATGGGGATGAGGATGAGGATGGGGATAGAGATAAGAATGGAGATGGAGGTGAATATAATATATATTTATTAAAATTTTATATTGAGGATTAAATTATTGAGCTTCAAATTATTTTAAAAAATTTATAATTCTAATAATGTGACCAAAAGGGTGTTTATAGACCAGCAATTGTATTTAACTTAGAATCTACAGGTGAAGAGCACCTGTAGATGAGGATAGCTACTCTATATATACACAAATGAATGGCCTAGCCGCAATGACTAGGCAAAAAGAAGTCATATTTATCCCTCCAATGATCTTACTTTACCGATAACCATTGATACCTAGTACTTGTCCGGATCTGATCCTCAGGTCACCTAAATCGTATACTAATCCCGAGTAATCGTATCATGTGTGGACATGGTTAATGTACCTGAGGTTTCTTATATAATAAGGGTGGGAGGAAAGCAGGGGTTTCCGTCACATTAGGATTTCTGTAAATTATTTCTTGAAATAAATTGATGTATTTGATTGATTTTGATTGAAAAAATCAAAAAAATTATAGTTTAAGATTATAAATCTCAATGAAACTAATTTCAAAAATCTAAAAATTTTAAAGTTGAATTTATGATTATATAATAAATTTACAATTCAAATTTTATCGAATTCTATAAATTAATTGTAAAGTTATTAATAACTGAAAATGGTAATTTTTGGTGTAAAAGGGTAGTCCAAAAGAGGGGTGGTCCAAAAGAGGGGTGGTCCAAAAGAGGGGTGGTCCAAAAGAGGGGTGGTCCAAAAGAGGGGTGGTCCAAAAGTAGGGTACTAGACTTATTAAATAACAAGCATCTTATCAATTCTCTATTCATTCACCTCATGATCACATTCTATCTATTCCACTTCTCACATCTCGAGGTCTGAATATTCTTTTCTTGAGTATATTAAAAGTAGTTGACTATAATATGTTAAATGCCAAATTTGATATATCCTGTCGAAGTGTGGCGATTACATGGAGAAAATATCTAATGACGCCCAGAAAGAAAGCTTTGTCGAAGAGCTTTTGCTAGTTTGGGTATAGCTTAAGGGAGAATAAGTTATTAGTAAAGATTGGAAACGCGGGAATGAGTTTGATGACAGTAGCGAGTACGCGGCAGTCAAGTGAGTATGGTGATGGCTAAATGTATGATTATATTGCTTTGTGACAGAAATCTCATTATTGATAATGAAAGCATTACGGCAATTTACACAGGAAATAATATCCATACCTTGCAGCCATCGGGAAAATATCTACAGGAACCTATCTCCTGTCTGTCTTATCAATATTATGGCTCGTCCTTGATGCGGACCCCTGGCTGAACTGGCTGATGATATTTTTGCTTGTATGATAGTTAAGAATAGGAATGGCGGACAACTATAACCTTTGTATTGAGATTTTGAAAAATGCAAGTGTTGCTTCCCGAGTCACAAAAGATGATTCAGAGCCTTGTTAGTAAATTATCAACTGCTTACCACCTTCAGAAAATATATGCAATACGCAATCATTTCTTCTCAACTATTAGGACTTTCAAAAACTCTAGACTACGAGATATGAAAACAGCAACCTCATCTAAACACCATCTCATTACATACCAAAACCTTACAGAGAATCAACACAAGTCAGAATCATAGCTACACATCCTCCCAACCTCCACCAATCAAATCTTCACTCCCACACATCCAACAGTGAATACTTACTGACACACTCTGTCGTTATATCCCCAAACAAACCATCTACCCTCAATAACATCCAAGACCCGATGGTTTAGTGGCTAGCCTGGCCAGCTTTTCTCTATAACTTCGACTTGGATGTTCATTGCCACAGACAACGATTTGCAAGGTTTCTGGGTTTCGCCTGGCCGGGGGCGAAATTTCTTTTCTCTTTTGTACTTTGAATAGGTTTTTCTTTTTGGATATAAGACTAGTTAGTCTCTCTTTTTCTTTTCCTTGAGGGTTGGAATAGTTGCAATGATTGACCGTTCGTTGAGTTGTGTATGATTGGAGGTGGTGTTGAGAGTAAGTGGGTTTTGGAAGGAAGCAAGTGAGGTTTAGGAGAGTGAATAGGGGATGGAAGCGGGGTTGGGATACATATGAGACAATGAGACGATGAGTAAAGCTGCCATTAATGCTGGATAAGAATGACAAGATTAAGTTACTAGGCGGCGAATGTGTCAGATAAGGCCAAAGACTGACTGGGTAGGATAGTTTTGACAACTAATAACCGCGTCAAGGATTGAGTATGAAATCTCCAGGACTCCCCCATAGGCAGTGGATCTCATCCCCTACTCTATCACAAATCAGGCATTACGCCTTGATATTCACTCTCAAAAATTCCAAGTCCTGATTAATAAGATATAAAAATACAATGAAGATTGGATCAAAAAAACTAGCATGGGCGGAAAGTAATTGATCATGGAACGTAGAAAGATTACAGAACTGGCTGAAGGTGCCACTCCACAGTGGCAAGTGGGAAAATGTCTTAGAAGTGAGAAATATCGAACAAGTATCAAGTAAATACGAGCCTGAGATAAATGGTAGTCAAGGGCTGCATAGTAATTATGGGATCATAAATAACAGCGAAAAATGAGCTCCATGACAAGGAAACAGGGAGACAGACTAGAATAAAGTATTATGAATTTTCGAAGACACTGGAAATAATAGTATCAGAGAATATATTTACATCAAGGTGACATGAAAAGGTGACCATTCCTAACCTCATTTATTTGACTGTTAAATCAAAATTGTTTTATAAAAATCTTTTTTAGTGGGACACAACTCTTTTATAAGTCAAGCGAACAAACTTCCTTCATTAGCGCTAGAATGAGAGATGGAAATATGAAAGGGAAGGAGATTGAGGATTTGAGAGTGCTTGAAAGACGTACTAACGAATAATTATGCTGTGATTTATAAAGTTCAGTTTACGCTAAAGTCGATGCCAATTTCTGTTTCTAGAGTTCAGTGCCTAACTTCTGCTTAGTGAAATAAGGAGACCAAACTGTTGGTTATAAAATAAAGCATTTGACTACTTAGAGGTTCTAGATGCAGGGAAGAGTTATTGATTGAAGAATCCAAGGAGCAGCAGTTGTGTATGGGTAGCAGAAAGCCACATCAAGTACCGGTGTCGAGCGTCCAGGGAAGTGGTGGTGTTTGAACACTAATTGATTGATTTTAAGTACCAGGCTTAGAGTATAGGTGACACGAGTTACATAACAGTGAGATTGAATATATCAATGACAATGCAGGATATAATGAACAGTAGCGTAACATAACTATAGGCGTAATGAAAGCCAAATAATTAACGCGGTTGAAAAATACAATTGATCAAGCGAGAAGGAACAAAAACACGACTTTATATATGCCGTGCCGTACCTTCTTGCTATTAACTCTAGCCTCATTATAACCAGAAAATCAAACACAAAGATGAATATTATTGTTGAAATTTGTTTGAAATTCATTGTTGTTTTGTTTTAGAGTGCTTGTGAGTAATTATTCATCATATTTATTACATACGGCCCGGGAGGAACTGCGGGGTCGGACAGCTATGGCATACTTTAACGGTAATGGAGCTAACTACACATGGGCTTACTATTAATCAACCTACTTTGATGATAGATAAAGACAATAAACATAATGCTATGTTAAATTAGTTCCGGCATTCAAACGGAGCAGGACCACTTGATCTAAATCCACGGTTATCCATCCCATATCATCTCCATGCACGGGACCAGAAATGAATCCAAAAAGGTAGCGTGCAGTGAAGTAGGTTTGGTTATAGACACAGCAGTTACTAATTCCCCATCAATTAAAAACCCGAGGAAGATGAAAATTTGCAACTATGAAGCATAAAAAGAATTTATTGAGGAAGATAAAGTAGGAATGGAATCAGGTACGGAAACAACGCCGCTTGCGAGGCATTCAGGAAACTTGGGAAAATGGTCGAATTTGAAAAGCTCTAGAAGACTGCCGGGAATTACTCCTTCATGTTCATAATGATAACCTTGCGCATGCAAGAGCGCGCTAGCATATAGTCATTGGCTGCATACGTTTCGCCTTCGTAAAGTCATCAAGTTAAAGATGTCCTGGTAGCTCCGAGCGTATAGCTAGTTATAGCTCTCAAGAATGAAATTTGACCAAACATACAAATTTGGGGCTCATAATATTGATAGAAATCCAGTAGTGAAGATGTGCGGATTGAAGCACATGTTTGTGTAGGGGAGCATCGCCTTAATAACTACCTAGTTAATAGAGGATGCGGGGTGCTCATTCGATGAAACGGGATGAAGAAAGAAAACTCCTTATATCCCAAATTTGCGAACAATACATGGAAGGAGTCATCCAAAGGAAATGAGGAACCCTTACATGAGAGCGAGGTCAAGGATAATTAAGCTGCAGAACATTGTTCGATAGACGATAGACGTGTGGCAATTGGCTGAGCTTAAGATCGAAGCATACAACCTGCAGCAGTAAGAAGACAGTGAACTTATTTATGCGTCTAACTGATTTGTACAAGTTATCCGCACACCTTCAAAATCAATCTCCTTATTAGTTCATGCTCCTCAGGGTTTGTTTCAAACTCCGGTTCTTGATTCTTCAGGACACCAGTGGAATCTGATAACATCATACACAATAACTGATGTCTTTGATGAAGATTCTGCCAGGAATATGATGTCTCCATACCAGAAAATTATGCTAGATTTTATTGACTTCATTCGAGGTTGTGTTTACCAGTTCGAGATGGAAAAAAGAATGAAGTTGAGCAAGTAAAGCTAACCGCATTAGTAGTCACTACGCACAGATATGTAAATGATAAACACACTCCACCTATACTGGTTAACGAATAAGAAGTTTGGATCCACTAATTGATATACCCCTCTTATTACTCACACCCTGAAACATTACAAGTCATCCACGTTTCGGCGATTTGCCTAGAACCACAACTTTGTACTCTAGAACTTTCCCCATACCAAACGGTTCCTTTGCTATTTTTCTCAAACGGGGCCTTATAAAGAAGTAGAATTCACATCGCAGCTGGTCGAAGACGCTAGCGTGTGGAAGAGGAGTGTGGCGTGTGCTAAATTGATGTTTGGGTGTTTTGATCGACTAGGTATCAACAACATTGTCAAGTTATAAATATCGCCGCCATCTCGTCGTTTATATATTTTGTTTAGCTTTCCTATCAACTGTTTAGGAGTAAAAATTTTGGCCAATTGTTGCATCTAGAGTACAGGTAAATTTTGAATCATTTATTGCGTTTGCTTCCCTTCATTCATCCTTGTCAAAATTGTCTTTAGTCTGGTCATGATCTGGTAGTCAATAGACACTAACTTATCATTGTAGTTCTCATATCTAACAACTCATTGAGACAATTTGTGCTGTTCATATTCTAGAAATATCAAACAGATTTCATAGACAATCGAAACCATGAGAATCGCTTGCTTACAATTCGCCCCTCAAGTAAGGGTCCATAGTCACAACATACGCAAATACAGCTAATATCTTATCAAAGGTTGGAGATGTCGACAATAACTTTAAAAAGGCTGATGCGATACTCAGTAAAGCAGATCCGGAAGACATCGATCTATTAGTCCTACCTGAGATGGCATTTTCTGGTGAATTCCACGTCCTAGATATCCTAATGATAGTTCCTTTTCAACTTCATACTAACTATTATACAGGCTATAATTTTACCTCATTGGGGCATATTACTCCTTACCTTGAGCCAAGTACTTCCGGTGTTACATCTGCATGGGCGCGCACGATAGCTCTCAAACACAACTGTATAGTTACAGTTGGTTATCCAGAAAAGGTTGATCACTTTTCAAGAGTTTCAGCGAGACCTGAGTACTATAATTCTGCTGTTACAGTGAACAAGGAGGGTGAGCCTATTGTTAATTACCGAAAATCATTCCTTTACTATACCGATGAGACTTGGGCTCATGAAGGATCCGGTTTCTTTAGCGGAGAAATTGATGGACTAGGGAAAGTAGCCATGGGAATATGTAAGTGGCTAACACATGCTATGAGAGTGGCAAATTGTTCCACAATAACCATAATAATTTCAGCAAAACTTACTAACATCATGCTCATAGGCATGGATTTGAACCCATACAAATTCGAAGCTCCATGGAGTACCTGTGAATTTGCCTCTCATGTACTTGAGAAGAAAGCAAATCTTGTAATTGTGTCAATGGCCTGGCTTACAAGAGAAGACCAAATTTCTTTTGGTCTATTAGCAAAAGAACCTGATATGAAAACAATTTCTTATTGGATTACCCGATTGGAACCTATTATTCGAGCCGAAACCGATGAAGAAATCATCATTGTTCTTGCCAATCGATGCGGAACTGAAGGCGAAGCAACATATGCAGGGACAAGCGCAGTTCTAGGTATTAGAGATGGCGAAGTCAGTGTATATGGAATTCTTGGTCGGGGCGAGGAGGAGCTTTTGGTTGTTGATACCGATGAAATTCCTAGAGCAAAAATTGTTTCAGCGCCAAGGTCAACCGAATCTACTTGAGGTTTTACCAATGGTTAACTGAAACCCGATCAGTCAACGCGAGAAGTAGGGTTACTAGAACGATTGTTGGTACCTATCAGAAAGAAATCCGACCGCAGCTACATCATTAGTTCAATAAAATTGGATTCTCTGCCTCAAACAAATTTTATCCCACCATTTTCGCTGCTAATTTGTTCCGCTCTGAACTGAATGTATCATGATCGCGAAGAAAGAGAAAATTTTAAGCTCTCAAATCTAGTAAGTGTCTAACATTATTCTGTCTCTATGGGTCCCGAAATTCAATTGCCATGGCACCCGAAATACTAGGACGCTGTCCACCTGCTTCAGTTCTTTAGGTACCTCGTTGTTTCACTTACTTGTTGATATAATAGGAATCCTATATTTGGGACTGCGCGTTCCGGTACGTGAATAGATCTCTCGGGTCCGGGCACAAGCAAAAACTCGTGACACCAAACCGGTCAATCAGTCGGTCCATGTCACCACCCGTTCTCTGGCCGAGTTTAAAAGAAATTCTATTTTTACGTATGTTATTAAATCTTTCCCGCTCCGATATATCCAGAAAGATATTCGATTTCTTATTAAATACTATTCATTCTGTGTTTACAAAATTAATTACGTTTGATCGGACAAAAACTAACAAATATCAAAAGTTACACAGTACGTGATTCCTCGGAAGACACCCGCCCAATAATCCGAGAACTCGGTACGATCACACCCACCACAAGCCGAATCACAATCTCCATCCATCCAATCCCATCTAATCCCGTCTTTTCAATCCCTCCCAAAATCCAACACCCATCTCCACATCCACAAATCAGCTCAAACCTCGGAACCCAAATCATATCACTCGGTACATTTCCTATATTTTCACGACTTCCACCCATGTAAAACCAAGTAATACCGAAAAACATTCGGAACTCGGTACATGGAACGCCCCAAATTTCGGTCGCGGCGTGGGGGATATAATAAGCCAATGTTGATCAGCTCGGAGTCGGGTTTCGGTATGATGTGCAACAAATTTTTTCGAGGGGGATTGTGAGATGTGATGGATTGGTTGTTTGGGGTTTAGGCGTTGTGAGATGTGACTGCTTTGGGATGGGAAATTGCTGCTTGGGGGGTTCGGTGTAGGGGTGGTGGAGTGGTGGTTCGGGAGGTGGAGTGGTGGTTCGGGAGGTTGGTGTCGGATGTGGGAATTGGTGGTGGTGGTAGTGTTTATTTTCGGGATGGTTGGGAATTAGTGTTATTCCTTTCTCTTTCTCCTTCTTCTTCCTCTTCCTCTTTTGTTTCTTTTGGTTTGTGTGTGCTTCAGGCACTTACTTTAACATCGACAGAAGCAATGAAGTCTCTGCTTCCTTCTATTCCAAAAGACTAATTCTTCCTGCTATTTAGCCAGATTTCCAACAGTCAAGCATCCCACTACATTCATTTCGATTACATTTACGATTTCAAGATTCCGAATCGGATATCCCGCATCAATGTACAATCTCGTCACAATGCAGCTAAATGCAGTATCGGAAACCGACATTCCCTAAACGAGCAATCCAGCTAATTCCCGAGGGCTCTCATTCCTCTACTCACTATTTATCGTCGCCGATTCTCGAATTCTCATAAATTTCGGGGGGTAAACCGGAGGATATATAACTTCACGCTCAACACAGAATCTACATGTACTCGGGATCGGCCTGGATATGTCGATCGGTGAACCACGCAGATCAATATCGTCGGCCTTAAGACGGAGAGATGAGCTTGAGAGGTATTTTAAGAGCTGAATCCCGCGAGTTGGGAATGTGGAAATATATACACAAGTGGTAATGGCAGTGCAGTTACTAAGAGGGATACCATATTCTGGTTGCGTCAATGGTTAAGTAATCGTGGACTAGATCAGTGGATGATGAATGACTTTGTTTTAATGGCACTGGATATAGTTATTCTATAAATTCACAACTATACATCAGAGGAGCAGAACACATCTACACTACCTGCAAGTGCAAGTGCAAGTGCACAATACTCGCTCAGGGAAAATGTAATTAATCCTTTTATAATTGAGCGAGCAGGCTTATAATTACAGCCAGGAGTTTCATGTTAAAATACAAAATAATAAGATTACCTACCTACTTATATAATGAGTTGAGCCAAAGTTAGCTTTTGAAAAATCATATTTACGGGAAGAGTTTATTATTACTTCACAAGGCGTCAGATATATTATACCATAACACTTCTGTGTTTCTCAATAAGATTAGCCTTCTTTCGAGTTAATTTTTACTCCTTTTTTTAAAAAAAGAAAGTTTTACATGGGAGTTTTATTGCTGTGAATGCTTCTGTAGTGTTATTGTTATTTCTTAAAAATCAATATCGTCTTGAATATAGCTTTTTATTGTTCCTTTTTCTCTTTTTCCATTTGTTTTTCTTCATCATCAAATCCACATATTCCATCACACCAAGCTCTATCTATACATGTACTTCAACATGGGCACCTACTCCCATCTCTCGGATTTCAACTTCAAAACAGCTGGGAAGAATATCTCGTGGTATTTGAGAAGAGGAATTCTATATATAAGAGTCAAGAGTAGTCTTAGTTCAAAATTAAGAGATTCAATTAGATCCAATTCAAATTTATTTATATATATACCTAAAAATTAGTATTAAGGACTTGATTTTTAGAAGAATTAAGTCGTTGATTGGTGGGATGTAAGTATTAGAGGGTGTGGAGTTTTCACTTCTGACTTTAACTAATTATAGTAAACCATGATTAATTAGTTGGTAGATTTCCAGACTGTAGTAGAACTTACTAGTGTCTTCTATCTTTCCCAAAAAAAACCAATTTAAAGACAGGAGAGATAAAAAGACGCTCTTTAGAACTGGGAAGATATCAACAGTACCGGAAATCACTGTTGGAGATGCCAAAATGGGGTGTGGATGTGAGAGTGCTGATATTGATGTATAATACGAGATGAGAGCTCGAGATTGAAGTGTTATTGACTTGCGAATCTGGGGATATGATGTTGTGGGTAAGAATACTTTGATTATTGTTAAAGTTTTCCAATTTGTTTAGATGATTGATGGCTTTTGTTGTCTTTTAGATGAGATTAATACTATTGTTTTCATTTTTGCCTTTTTGTTGTTTTAATCGCGGTTGATTATCCATCCACTAATTACCACGAAAATGAGGTTATATTTTCCATCTAGTAGCTAATCCAGTATAGATAATTCTACAAGGAGGCAAGATAATAATTTTGTAAATATGTGTACTCTGATCAATGGCCTCCAATCTCGGGCCGTGAGATCGCATCTCTTGATTCGATTTATCTAAAACAATAATCAATAATCCAAGGGAACAAATTTATACACACCATACTTTTAAAGCCTACCTAGATCAAGATCCATCGGCAAGAGTCTCCGCTTTACCCTCGATATAATCCTACTACAAGGAATTGATTCACTTCCTAAATAGTACGCACCGAATATTTCACAAGCTTTGGATATAAAAACCCCTCCTAGAAGCAGTATTCAAAAGCTACAAGAAAGTATAATGACAATGGCGAAGGTAGAGGAACTGTGTGTCACCAATCTTTGACTCCTTGAGGTTATTAAAAGGGATTTATATCTATTTTCGCATCGAATGATGGCACTGTCCTAGAGCGTTAAAGTTAATTATGTGCCCGACTGGCTAATTTTCATCCATTGCAATATAATTTCCGCTGTCATAATTTCATATTGTTACTATCTCCGAATCCTCTGACTATTATCTTTTTCCAAACATAGCCCGCTTCCCTCCACCTCCTTCTCCTTTAATTTGTAATCTCGAGCAAGTTTATAATTACACAGTATCTGCAACATAACTCGGCAAATCATCCCGAATCAATGCTCCTCAATTTTGAGTTCTGGTAAGAACGAGTGTGATGAGTACAATAATCACAGAGGTCATTTATACATGATACTTTTCCCCTAGAATAAAACGAAACATCTCACAATCGAGGATACATAATACTATTTGAGTGTTACATATATCCACTCTCTAATTAGATTCTACAGAGATAATAGAGCATTAGCTCAAGAGTTACGTATAAAATGATCTAGAGATGGTATTGTAGGATTGGTAATCGGAGAAAAGATATGTTCGTGTGTGGGGGCATTAAAAGATTGATGTTTACCGAAGAGGTAATATTGAAGTAGATATGTATGATTTTTTGGAGTTTAGGTTTGGGTATGATGTTTGTTCTCTAATATATATATATATACCTATTTTATATATCTTGTTGTTAGTGATAATAACCAATCAGTCATTATTTTTCAAACCTGTCTTTCATCACTGTTGTACATGTCATATATTATCATCATCATCCTCACATATCTTCAACCACATACTCCAAAATCTCAATTAATCCGAGGTTTGATAAGAGAAACCCAAGAAAACCTTCCCTTCATTAAAAAAGACCAAAAAAAAACCAAAACAATACAACTAAGACTTATAATATTAATCTCCATATCTCCTACCCTCATTCCTTGCCATATATGTCGACGCAGCTACGGAGTGATCTACATGATCGATATCTAGATAAGTCTAGTACCCTACTTTCCGGCCACTGTTACGAGGTTTGCCGTCTAGATCACGTGGAAGTGCTCTAGGCTCTCGAGGTAGTTTATAACTAGGCGTCAAGCAGGGACTTAAAGTAATGACAATAATGATATGCAATTCGTAACTAATAGTAGAGTATACTAAATGATTGATCTTGAGCACGAAGCTCTATACAAAGGAAATCCATCTTGATTATATAGACCTTCATGCCTATGGCTAGTCAGGACCGCTGCGCGGTCCTGGACAGCCAGCGTTCCTCAGCGGTCCATAACGTGACTTAATCACGTTACCTTGGTTTAGTCATGTGACGCGGTGTGGAAGATAGCCGTCGTAACAATTTTCGAGATTTTTAAATTTATATGTAAATCCTATACAAATCGAAAATCAAAATTTTAACCTTCAATTTCTCGACCAATAAAATCACGAAAAATCTGAAATTTTCAGAATCTATTATTATATAAGTAATAAATCTATATGTCAAATTTCAGCAAATTATATTTATAAATAAAAAAGTTATAAATGACGATTTTCGTCATTTTTGATGAGAAAAAGTGGCCGGAATTAGGGGTGGCCGGAAAGTAGGGTACTAGACTTATTGAGTTCTTTATATACCCATATCTCAAGATAAGATCCTATAATCCCTTTTCCCCTCCCAGTTCCCATTCTCGCGCGGAAATCTCTTCTCACATCCCTCCCATTCACTCTCATAAATCATCAGTCAAGCACTCTAGTAAAACAGTCAGTTGTGATGTGTCATTCACTTACCATCTATACAGTTCTCATTCTCACTAATAATTTACTTCCTATGGCTATAAAGCGTCCAATCTAATCATGAATCCTATCAACCACAACAGCATCGTGGTCTTTTTTTTAAGAAGAAAATGTCATTTTTTGGAGGTAGCTGGAAGGACGGAATTTCTTGTTGACTGCTTGCGTCTTTTGATGGGTATTTTCAACCAGGGCCTTGGAGTATATCGGATATAGATTGGGTTTCTTGTCCAGATATTACCGTTGTTAAATTATGAAATATTATCATTGTCATTCTCTAACTATATGCTATCCTTTTTCCATTTACAAAACATTTGACTCATACTTCTCGCTCTAGTAACCTAGATCCCACCTGCGAATTTGTCTGACCATAGTTAGTACAGAAATCAAAAATAAAACCATAAATCACACTCACACCTCTTTGTCCTTCAATGGCTCTCTGATCGTTCCTCAGCTTTCTATGTCTAATAGTAATAAGCATACGGTGTGTTTTCCTATCGTTTTACAAGTCTTACTTATTTATATATCAACACTTCCACTTCCACGTGCTCTTTCATATTCCCCTCTTATAAGCTCAAGAAGATCCTATCCTCAATCCTCGAACGTCAATCCTCGAACGTCAATCCTCACTCTTGACCACACAAGTACAAATCCAAATCCAAAGAAACAGACAATAATCAATAAACAACAAAAATCTTCCCAATTTCCATCCACAATCATAAACTTTCCCCATCACTCAACAATCACCACACTCATCTTTACCGTCATTCCCTCTTAATCAACTATCGATCTTCACATAACATCATATTCTACCCTAGTAACATAACATTTGAACTAAATACCCTCTCAATTTTATACATTTTAATTAAATAAAACCAAAGCCAAAGCCAAAGCCAAACCAAAATACCAAACCCACTTTCTTCCCTTTCCCCTCCATCCCCATCCCCATAGCACCTTTTGTTTTCCGCATAACACACAAACACAGTAATCTCATCCTCCGCAGAAGTGACTATTTATACACTTCCCAACCTTACACAAGTATCCCAGCCAAACCTATAGGGTCTTAATTTGCACGTGCTTTTTTCTCTTCCATTTTCCTTCCCTACTCCGTTCCTATACTCTCTACATCTTATTTCCTGATATGTAAATACCCTTCCTATAGCACAAAAAAGAAATCAAACACCTCTCCAAACGATCAAGTCAAGGAGTTAGGAATACATCAATCTAAGAATTCAAACACTCACCCCTCCCCTTCCCCTCTCAAACCTCAACAATCCACCTACCTAGTACCTACCTCATTCCCACAACAAAACATACAATCCTAACAGAAAACCCTATTATCATTTCATCATCCCATATATACACATATATATACACATACATATAATAAACTACAATACAATAACCCCCTATCCACACATTTTACCAGTCCCCCAAAAAATCCAAAAAAAAGCTGCCCCCAGTTAGACAGATAGACAAGCTACACATTGATAATGAGTATAGTGAAGAAACTCTATAGATACTCTATAGGTGGTATTAAACGGGATAATAAGGGTAGGATAATAGGAAAATCTGATGATGAGAAAATGGGATGGAGGGAATTAATATCGAAGTGTAAATGATGGATGATGATATGATGTACCTTATGTCGTTTGTGTATGTGTAGTAAATTTATTATTATGGTTTAGAGAGGAAGATGTTTAAAAGATGTTACAAGTCGAGGTGAGATGTAGTAGCTGTCAATACAACTTCTATGATCCCATGAAGATGGCAACTGTTCAGCTTCATTGACTAAAGTAAAAATAATCAAGATAGTCACACGACGCAATCACTGAATCACACAACCAAGCGGATGTAACAAAAACACAAGTATATATAAGATCCCACAAGGGCTAAATTATTAATTCAATTTGACAACACCAAACTCCAACGCATGAAAGTATCTATAATACAATGTGATTCTTCCGTATCAATCAATCTCCTCCTAATCTATGTCCTGATCCACGACTTTTCCATGATTCAGGTAGAACACTTCCAGATGAACCAGAAGTAGAGGCCGTATTTGGAGATCGTTGTGCTGGTGCGACAGCAGTACCATAAACTCTTTGAGTAGTGGTAGTTTGAGTTGTTTCAAAAGCTCTTCTAATGAAGCCAGGGGTTGGAACAAGATTTCTTCCACCACCGAAAGTAGGCCAAAGTCTTGTCAAGAAGTCATGTAAATGTGCGGCAACCAATCCCGTTGCTTGAATTTTGGCTGGACCAGCACCACCCATCACAAGAGTCATAAGAAGCATGGCATATGGAATCCATGGTGCTGGAATAGTAACGACGAAAAAGGTAGCTTTCATGCCACGATCATCTTGTGTCGATGTGTATGCGAAAGCTAATACCAATGCTGAAGTGAAGATCACTCCGCCAGTTATGAACACATTCAATCCCTGCGCATTTGTTAGATGAGATTTTACAAGGTATCTCTTGAAATAGAAACACCAAGTATTTAACATCTCAATGATAATAACTTGAAATGTAGGGAGCCACAACCACCCGAGTTAAGTTGAGGAATCAACACGAGTTTTCTCATAGGAACTTCCCACCATGCCTACACCTCAATTGATCCTATTTGTTGTTTTGCGAATGTCGGACCAATTGAGAATGTAAGGGTAATCTTCCTCGTTTTAGGAACCGTTGTAGCTGAGAGCGTTGCACTAAACGGGCAGTATAGAGGTGTGGTATGAAGAGAAAGAAGAAAATAACAATGCCTACCAATATCGTCGCACAAACAAACAATACATATGTCAAGAAATCTCCTGGTTGAGAGAATCTAGGCGAAGCTGTTTCAAGCTTGCTTCCATAAGTGTATACTGTTGTTTCCTTGTAAGCCAACCTATCCTGATTGTATTGCGATCTTTCGAGTCTTACGAAAGTATGTGTCGAAGAGAATACCCAAATCTGGGCCAGTGATGAGAAACGGAGTGAGAAGTCGCCATAATTGTGGCGGGAATTGAAATATGTTCTGTAGCAAAAATACGACATGATACCCAGCAAGAATATGAGAGTAGACTAAAACTGAAAGAGTCAAGGCACCGGCAGCCAAAGTCCTAAACTATCATCAGCATCAGTATTTAATGATTGGCGCATCTTTCGCAGATGGCATTGCGCATACCTTGAAATGGGCGGAGCTGCCCAGAATACATCCATTGCCGACATGATAATTGTACGGTATGAAAAAGATGTTGAAAAGTTTGTCAATGAAGCTTTAAAAAGCTTGAGGTTGAGGAAAGAAGAAGAATAGAAAAGAACTTTCGCGATTTATGAAAAGTGTTCTTTGCGAATGGCGCTAAGGAAGCTTTAGAAGGAGCTAGTATCCACTATAGGTTAGTGCGGGACATTTGCAGGACACTTGATCCTTGACCTCACTGTTAGTCACTTTCTCTGTACTTGTTATGCATTGTAACCTCGATAGGATTTTGTAAAATAATCATAAAATTGAAGAACCAATCGAATTGAAAATCTTAAAAGGTGAATAAAAAGTTTAGTTTCTGCTTCAGGAAGTATGATTGATCAGTTAATTCTAACAAAATGGTTAAGACATCTGCAAACAGTGAGTCAATGTTGATCTTTATGCATGCATGCAATGGCCGATTACGGATCAACCCCACCAAGAAATTTAATCCCATCGGTATGAGTTGTTGGTGAAGTAAAGTACTCAATCTTTTGTTTGAATATTTTATTTACATTCAACTTATTCTCCAACAATTTCAATCAAATTAGACATCATGGCTGGATTTGATACAAAGTGAGCTTTCACGCCATATTTACCCTAATTTATCCCTTCTAACATTTATTCTAGGAAAGTTCTTATGCTCGGTGCGGGCTTCGTTACACGCCCTACCTTGGATATCCTCAGTGAAGCAGGCATTCAAGTTTCCGTTGGTACATATAAAATCTCAATTCCCTTCTAAATTATGAATCTGACTTCCCCCAGCATGCAGAACCATTGAAAGTGCAAAGAAGCTCTCCGAAGGTGTAAAGAATGCCCACCCAATCTCCCTCGATGTTACAGACGACAAAGCTCTCGATGCTGAAGTTGCAAAGAACGATTTGGTCATCAGTTTAATCCCATATACCTTCCATGCGACCGTTATCAAATCTGCCATCCGAAACAAGAAGAATGTCGTTACAACTAGTTATGTTTCTCCAGCAATGATGGAATTGGACGAAGAAGCCAAGAATGCAGGTATCACAGTTATGAATGAGATTGGTTTGGATCCCGGAATCGATCACTTGTATGCTGTTAAGACTATTGAGGAGGTTCACAAGGCTGGTGGAAAAATCACATCTTTCTTGTCATACTGTGGAGGTCTTCCAGCTCCAGAGGATTCGGATAACCCTCTTGGTTATAAGTTCTCGTGGTCTTCTCGTGGTGTTTTGTTAGCATTGAGAAATGCTGCAAGATTCTATAAAGATGGAAAGATTGTTGATGTTGCTGGTCCAGAATTGATGGGTACCGCCAAACCATACTTCATCTACCCAGGATTTGCATTTGTCGCCTACCCAAACAGAGATTCTACCCCATACAAGGAGCGTTACAACATCCCTGAAGCACAAACTATCATTAGAGGTACTTTAAGATATCAAGGTTTCCCAGAATTCATCCGTGTATTGGTTGATATGGGATTCTTGAGTGATGAGGATAAAGGATTCTCCGAGCCAATTTCCTGGAAGGAGGCTACACAAAAGGTTCTCGCAGCTTCTTCGAGTTTCGAGGATGATTTGAAATGGGCAATTGCTTCCAAGGCAAAGTTCGAGAGCACTGAAGAAAAGGAACGTATCATGAATGGTCTTAACTGGGTTGGTATCTTTTCTGATGAGAAGATTATTCCCCGCGGTAACCCTCTCGATACTCTTTGCGCAACTCTTGAGAAGAAGATGCAATTTGAAAAGGGTGAACGTGATCTCGTCATGTTGCAACACAAATTCGAGATTGAGCACAAGGATGGAAAGAAGGAGACTCGTACATCCACATTAGTTGAATATGGTGATCCAAAAGGATACTCCGCCATGGCCAAGTTGGTCGGTGTACCATGTGGTGTTGCCGTCAAGCAAGTACTCGATGGAAAGATTAGTGAGAAGGGTATCCTTGCACCTATGACCAGTAAGATCAATGACCCATTGATGGAAGAGTTGAAGAAATACGGAATCACATTGGTTGAGAAGACTATCTCTTAAATCATGATGATTAGATATACCTAGATGAGATTAAAAGTTTAAAAGAATACGAATTATTTAGCCGTAGTCAGGATCGTCACTTCATGCCTCCCCCTTTCTTTGATTTCGTACGACCACTCAGATGAACACCAAGCTTACACTCCAATGCCGAGAGCCTCTCAAAGAAAGAACCAAAGAAAAAAAGCCCACGAATCCCAATCTTCGCAATCCTTCAACCAATCTTCACTATATCTACCCTGAAGAATACAATTATATCATTACAGCAAAAGTACGTCTGAGATACACACAGCAATCTTGATCCCTAAGGAATAGGAGTTTCCATCATGTTTGGGATCTCACAAGGCCATTCAAACCGCTTTGTATCGTCACAACTTTACAGCAGTATGATATATTTCTGAAAACATAAAGGAGCTTTGTAAATAGTGGAGGTTTATTTGGAGCTATTATTTGCCTAGAATTTTTTGTATGTTGGATAAGTAAGTCTTACATCTTTGCTTGAGCACCATTGACGCTGGAATATGCAAGGGTATCAAATCTATTGTACAAGATCAAATTATTTGCAAGACATTTCCCCGCGTGACGCCCGATACTTCGGTAGATGCGAAAGATCCAACTTTCTATAAACGCTCCAAGTATTACTTGATATATCTGATGATAGCCTCTTCATCTACATCATCGACAAAGGAGAGTTTTGGGCGTATGCCTGGTTCATTATTTAGCGAAATTTTTGATAGGAATTTGAGTGATACGTACCATAGGCTTAATGTTAGGATGAGGTACTGCATCAAACTTGTGGAAATCCAATTTATAATCGGGTCCAATATTGATATAAGCTCCCTTGTTCTCTGTACTGTCGCAATACCTAGGTGCTGAGAAGACTACAATATATTAGTTGTGATTTGTAACAAATTGGATAGGAATTGACATACCAGTAATACATTTTCCATCATGTTCCTCCTCATAACCTTCCATTCGGACTTCGTGACTACGAATAATAGCTTCCAATCCATTGTTTTCGCAAAACCTTCTGGTAATATCTGGTCCAAATTGCATGCCCACACCACGTTTACTAGGACCACGACCAGGCTCTTTTTGTGGATCAGTCCATAACATCTCCATCATCAATCCTGCCTGACCTGGTTGGCGTTGATTATGTCTGTTCAAAGCTCGAATGTCGTCTAATGTGATCTTATCATCAGAGAATAAACCTCCATGAAGTACAAGATATTTTTTGCCAATGAGAGTTGCTAAAGGCAGGGCCGAGAAACTTTCCGAAAATAGCTTGAAAGTACGTTCTAATATATATTAGTTGAAATCTTCATAGGGAGTAAAATTTACCGAGATTAGGACGACAGCTTACCATTATATTTCGCCTTGCATTCACCCTCAAAACCATAAACACGGTTCATATCATCAGTCTCATGATTTCCTCTGTTGATGAAGAATGCTGATGGGCGTAACCATTTGTAGGCATACAAAAGGAGCGCAATCTCGGTCGACCAAGAACCTCTATCAACAAAATCACCATTGAATAAGTAATAATGCTTCTCTGTGGGTAGACCATTAAGTCGGAAAAGTTCCATAAGATCGAAAAATTGACCTGAGACTCGATATTAGCTAGAAATGATAAGACGAATACGGACCATTTACCATGTGTATCTCCACAAACAGTCAACTGAGCGTCACTCTCAATCTCCATTTCCACCATCGTTGGTTCATCATATACAATCTTTTGTACCGCCATAACAATTTGATAAACATATTTCTGATGTATTTTCTTGCCGTTCTTGAAACGTTCCAGCATATCATTGATGAACTCGGTTGTCATTTCGTTGCCCAACTGTACACCATCGTAATCCTTCACAATCATATCATCGAGGTTGAGCCCTTCTGATGCAGATGGTGGATCTCCGACCTCGATAGCTCGGAAGAACTCGATCCTTTTGACAATCTTCTCACATTCTGCCAACTTAAGCTTCGCATCCTTATCATTTGGTGCCTTCTTGACAACAGTCTTGAAATCTCTAAGAGCTTCTTTGGATTTTAGGATCGCGGTATATGCAACGGCTCGACGATAGTATGCCTAAGTGGAAATAGTTAGATTCTCAGCTTGAAGGAAAAGAAACGCTGTAATGCAAGGAGCTTTGCCCAACGAACCTTCACAAAATTCGGATCAAGTTCAATGGCTTTCGTGGCATCAGCTATCGCGTATCCATATGCCTCTGATTTGATGTTTGCCTGTCAAACTGTTAATCACGCGAGCAGTTTGAGTGTTGAACGCATTCGAATGTACCTGAGCTCTGTTTGAATAGTATGTAGGCTTTTGGTCGTCAAGTTCTATAGCCTTGGTATATAATTCGATAGCTTTGGGCCAGTCGTGAGCAGCAAAAGCTTTGTTTCCTTCATTCTTCAAGGCAACGGCCTCTTCCTCCCGGGAGGTCATTTTGTCAATAATCAACAATGAAGAGTTTTGGGTACAGAGAGTGCGGGGTTCCGAGTTTATATGAGGGGAAAAATAGTGATAGGAAAGAAAGTGTATTGATAAGTAAAATTTTTTGATAACTTAATAACAGAGATGTTTTCGATGTCCGAAGTCACGAAAGACGTAGCACATACAAAATTGATTATGAAGAGGAAAGTTGAAAGATTGTACTTTGTGAATTACTTTTACCTGTCTGAGTACCTAAAAGTAATTCTTTAGGAGTCCAGAAGCATCCCTGTGGTGGAACATTGGAACATTGGAACATTATCACCGATATCTTTATTGTTGATATTTATCCTTGCACGCGCTTAATCATGGTTACTAGGTACAAGAGCTGCAGGAGATTCCCGTTTTCCATCTCATCTTATCGCATTTTGTATCAAATGTTGCAAGTGACTTTATTATTGCAACAAATAAAGTCAACCATCGGTCAATCTATTAAGTGAGCTTGCTATATATCTATCACTCACCCTCCGAAAACTGCAAAAAGGTAACATATAAACAACTATCATTAATTTATAACCTAATTGACACGACATCTGCAGCCATGGATTTGGTACCATCAAAATCAAAATCAACATCATCAACCTCGACCGCCCTCACAAAACGCGCAAATGAGACTGCTTTAATGCCGCCACCCCCAAAACGCATCAAACGACCAAAGAATGTTATCGATGAAGACGCATATACAGATGCCATATCAGAAATCATTGCTCGAGATTTCTTTCCAGGACTACTCGAAACGGAAACAAAACAAGAATATTTGGATGCGCTTGACTCAAAGGATGGAGCATGGATTACAAGTGCCGAACGCAGGCTTCGACATGTTATGACTCCTGGCAGACGTATTGGAAGACGTGGCACATCTATTCAGACACCATCCGGACCTTCTGAAACACCTGGAGGAATAGTTGGAGATACCCCAATGTCTGTCGCTTCTGATGCAACTCAGGCTCCCAAAGTGGAAGTGGATACAAATATGAGCCTCACCAAGTTCCAATCATTATATACTAGCGAGGACAACGAAAGCTTCTATAAATTATTAGACAAGCAAAATAAGAAACGAGCGGAAAAGTATGCTTGGATGTGGACAGGGAATAAAGTTCCATCGAAGATGATGCTAAAGCAGAAAGAGATTGAAATGAAGCTTCTGCAATCACGAGAATCGCTGGAAGATGATGGGGGAAGAAGGGATAGACTCGCAATCCAAAATGTGGCGGAAAGGCCAGCCCAACCGGATTCCTGGAGATCCCAGCCAAATAATGGATTAATGTTTCGACCTGACAGCGTAGAAGATTCTGTCGAAACTGTGGCACAAAGAGCACAAAATGAGTCAAGGGCTGCTCCGAAAAGTGTTGCATATGCCAACACAAGGCTACCGGATCTTGCACTTCAAGAGGAAGCCACCATACCTTCTTCTCCGTCAATGTCTGCCGTAAGAGATGCGATAGCTGGAAGACGTCGAGTTGAGGACTCGGAATCTGGATTTAATGGAAGCGAAACTCCACGTGTAAATGGGTATGCATTTGTGGATGATGAACCAGAGGATGAATCATATACACCTTCTCCGATCATCGATCTCGGGCCGGGCGAAACAACCAAAAATCCATTCGTAATCAAGGAGCAAAGCAGGCGAGAGGATTTACATCACAGGATGGTTGATAAAACCGCTAGAAGTAAACGCACTTCTGCGAAAAACGGCATGACAGGCAAGGTTGATGCGACCCCTGTGCCCAAATTTCCCAGCAGTCCTAGAGTGGGCTCGGGAGGTCTGACGCCAGCTGCTGAACGGTTATGGAGTCGAGTTGGTGGTTCAGGCAAGGGTGCTAATGATACTTTCGGTATCAGAACACCAGGGACTGTGAGGGCAAAATCTAACCTTCGAGCCCGATGGACTCCTTCCGGGAAACATTGAACGATATTTGATTTCAGAAAGTAAACGGCGTTTTGGAGGTCACATTGATTACAAGATACCCTATGGATGCTAAGTCATCCTCGACATATAGAGAGTGTTTAACGGTCAGGTTTCGCATAGGTATGCACCGTATGTGAATTTTGTAGGGGAGCTAGATTAATATCATTATATTATTGTGAATTTATGTTGATAGCTTCGATTTTGACAATGTACTGCATGCGACGCCATATGATATTCCTTTGTAGATGCAATGTACTTTCGTCTCCTTGATTTCATACTTCTGGTTGTCATCCTTCAGAATTGTGTTGCTACCAATTCGCAATGGTGACGTCTTCAAGGTGTACAGGGATTAAAGGTTAAGCTTCGCAAGAATTGTTCATGAGGTTCGACACCCCTCCAAAAATCAGAACCATTCTTTTGCAGAACTCACTATCTAGTAATTATTCGACATGAATCGATGAAAAAGGTTGAAATAAAAAATTCCTCATAATGGCGGGGAAGAGAATTCTGGACTTGGCCGCTCTATTCAATGCTTCCCGCGGGGTTGCACAGAAGCACATTGCCCTGAAGACGAGGCAAATAGATGTCTACAACAGAACCTCGACTCTAGCAAGAGCAGTACGCAATCAGACGGATCGAGTCACGGAAACTGTAAAGGCCGCATCGTTTCTTGCATCGAGGTTGAATGATAATGTACCGGAATGGACCAAGGAGGCAGCCGACAATACATCGAATTCGCAATCGAATGACAGTGGTCCTGTACCTAACAGAAGCTCCAGCAAAGAACAAGAGCATTCCGCAGGAAAGAAAGAAGGTTTAGAGCAAGATCATTTTTACGAGAGATCAGAATCAAATTCGGCTGTCAATCCGAGACCACAAGGGGATTTGGATATTCAGCAGGAGAAGGCCAATAGTTACCCTCTGCCAGATGGGACAATTCCTCCTAAAGATGCAGATATCCATGCTGCCGAGTTGAATGCAGATACGACTCCGGTCAGAGCTCAAGCCGCGCCTATATTAGATCCCATAGATAATGAGGGGTTGCAATCGGTGGCTTCAAATGCCTCGACAATTCCTATTCCCAGGAGAAAACCTTTGTCCGCAGACGACGCCAAACGTATCCAGCGAGAATATGAGCAACAAATACCATCAATAACAGCAGATACGATTGGGAAGTCGGAAAACTCATTAGAGGAAGGGCATGATGAAGACTCTTTTTATGATAGATCAAAACATACATCACCTAGCTTATCTTCTTTACCTAGGGCCAAGATACCAAAGCACACATCTGATGTTCAAGAAAATGACAAGCATCTGAAACAAGATGCTATAAACTCTGATAATTTCTCAGAGACTGTTCATAGTACTGAAAAGATACCTTCTGTTGAATCGATTCCTGAACAAGAGCAGCTACCCGAGGGTATTAACACAGATCTTTTCCATAGCCCTAGGGTTGCTAGGTTATTAGGAGGTAAAACTCAAGGATCGAGTAACAGCTCTCTAGGCTTAAGAGGAGTAAAAGATACTCCTATAGAACAAACCAAGCTGGCCAGGAATAAAGATCAGGACACCTTTAATGTTCGTTCATCAGTTCAGGCAGAACCAACCACTCCGGATACTCCCTCCAAGCCATTCGTCGAGACTTCTCATCAAAAAGATGCAGATATTGAGAAGCTGGCGGCAGATATTAGCAAAGAAACTAGCAATGATACCGTAATTATAAACTCCTTTAGCACTCGATGCATGTGATACTGAAGTCTGACAGTAATTTAGATGCAACCAGAGGCAAGCTCGCAACCCCCGCCTTATCAGTTGCGAGAGTCTAGTGTTCCTTCTTCAAGACTTGGGAGACTATGGAATTATAGTGGTCTTGCGGCTGGTATGGTCGGGGGAGCCATCAGCGAAAGCCTTCGTCGAGTTAGTGGAGGGGGTGGTGAAGGCTCTTTTATGTTGAGTGCAGGTAATATGGATAGGCTAGTGACTAAGTTGTCACGAATGAGGGGTGCAGCCTTGAAATTAGGTCAAATGATCAGCTTCCAGGACTCAAAAATGCTTCCTGCGCCAATACAAGAAGTGATGCAGCGAGTTCAGGATCGCGCAGATTACATGCCCGCTTCACAGAGAAACAAAGTGTTAAGAGCAAACCTTGGTCCGGACTGGAGAGAATTGTATGGAGAGTTTGAGGAAGTTCCTTTGGCCGCAGCATCTATCGGTCAAGTCCATCGTGCAACACTCAAATCAACGGGTGCGAAGGTCGCTGTTAAGATTCAGTATCCGGGAGTTGCGGATTCAATAGATTCCGATCTTAACAATCTCGCGATCTTACTCACGGCGTCTCGTCTCCTGCCAAAGGGCCTGTTCCTCGATAAAACGATTGCAAACGCCCGAACAGAATTAGCATGGGAATGTGATTACATTCGAGAAGCAGAATGTGGATTACGTTTTCAGGAACTTCTAGCCGATGAAGAGGACGTCTTCGTTGTTCCAAAAGTATACTCCGAAGCATCGGGCAAACAAGTTCTTACTATGGAATATATGGAAGGAGTCGGTGTCACCCGTATTCACAGCTTCACACAAGAGCAACGAGACTGGATTGGAACTCAAATCCTTCGTCTCTGTCTTCGAGAGATTACTGAGTTTAAGTACATGCAAACGGATCCTAATTGGACAAATTTCCTATATAATGCCCAAACCAACAAACTAGAACTTCTCGATTTCGGTGCCTCACGCGAGTATCCAGAGGAATTCATCACTAAATATACACAACTCCTAGATGCAGCCTCCAGATCTGAAAAAGATACAGTCCGCAATCTGTCCATCGACCTCGGGTATCTTACAGGTCACGAATCTAAAGCAATGTTAGATGCACACATTCAATCCATTCTCACTCTCGCAGAACCATTCTTGGAATCCTCTCCGGAGATTTACGATTTCAAGGATCAGACAATTACAGAGAGAGTAAAAGCTCTCATTCCCATCATGCTTAGAGAGAGATTAGCGCCGCCACCAGAGGAAACTTATAGTTTGCATAGAAAGTTGAGTGGAGCTTTTTTGCTGTGCGCGAGGTTGGGTAGTAAAGTCAGGTGTAGAGAGTTGTTTACAAATAGTATGGAGAAGACGAAGTTTCTATGATGAGAGGAGAGGTAGAAGATATGTATAATATGTGTTTGTACATTTGCATTTGGTGTTAGAGATGAGGATGGAGACGTCTAGCTTAGAGAAAGATTCGGGCTGTAGTATAAAATAAATATATAATCACTACTCGTAATATGTCTAGATGTTCCTAAACCTCAAATCAAACCAGATCATAACTTTGGTTTTTATGTTTTCTCTGCTATGCTCTTCTTATTTTTACCATAAATTTGTAAATCGTACCCTAAGCTCACCGAGAATCCCGTCTCCAGATCAAGGCTCAACAGGAATACCCCGCAAAATTAGATATTTTGCGGGCCGGTCCGTCCGCGTCACCTACAGCTGTATATCAAACATTCTACGCGATCTGCAACAGAAAAAACATCATACAAATACAACATGTCTCTCAAAAGTATTCTTGAAAAAGCCAAAGCCAAGGGCGAAGCCTTTGCGGCCCAACATAACTTTACAATCCCCGGCCAATCCACAACACATACTCCTCCACCACCACATGCTGCACCACCGGGATACTATCCCCAAGTTCAACCTCATCGCATCCCGTCAGCTGCACCTGCACCTCCGCCAATTCCCCAAAACAGACCCTCATATTCTGCCATTCATCCTTATTGGAGCCCCTCATTCTCTCCACATGTTCCCGTTTCCGATAATTTCAGACATCAACTTGGAGATCATGGATGGGGAAACAACGAACTCCAAAACTACATTGCCGATCGGGAAAATTCCTTCCACGACGAAAATGGTTGTTTAGTCCTCCGAGCTATATCTTCCAACGGTAGATTCACAAGCGCTCGATTAACGAGTCATATGACACTTGCCCGCGACCGCGGCAGTCTCGTAGCAACTATAACACCACCGTGTGCTTCGGGAGTGTGGCCCGCATTCTGGCTCTTACCCCGCGAACCGTTTACATGGCCCAATGATGGAGAGATCGATATTATGGAAACGTGGAATGGAGATTCCGTTAATCATACTTGTTTACATTGGGGACATTTCAACGGGGAAGATTGGAATAAACATCGAGTCGTGGAGACGCCGGTGCATCATTTGTACTCTGCGCAACATACATATGAGTTTGCGTGGAACCAGCCGGAGAATGGCATAGGTGGAAAGATGGTTTGGTATATTGATGGAAAGGTGGTTATGAGGGCTCATGTGCCCGAGGGAACTAGAAGATTAAATGATTTTCAGGTTATTATTAATGTGGCGATGGGAGGGAATGTGTGTCAAGGGAAGACTCCAGAGGATGGGTGTTATGATTTGAGGATTCATGGCTTGAAGATGTGTGATGAGCCGACGGGTGGGTGGGAAAAGTTTGAGCATGATTTTCATCATGGGCCTGAGGGTCATGCGATGTGAGGGCCTGTGTGGCTGTATCAAGATCGATAGACTTGTCGAGGAAGTCGATGAGGTTGAAATTTTGGATAAAACGCTGTGTCTCATTTCGACCCGTTTGGGTTGTAGATAGTAGTAATTTTCTTTCCCTAGCTTGCGGAGTTCTTGGATGTTTGCCGAATATTAGAAGTCTACATTTCGAAGGGAGGACCATTCTCAAAAGAACAAAAGCGTTCTTACCCTATGTTCTAGGAGAAATAATATACTTTCCATGGGTCTCTGCGTGATCCAATAGAAACGGTATTCACATACCTGAAGTTTCCACGCATTTGTAGCTCTTTAGTATTTACTATATTGCACCTACCTAATGGATTATTCTTGGCAGAACGGCAAACAGGCGGGAGGACAGAAACTCACAGTTGAGTCTACTGCTGCTGTTGTGCATGTCTCTGTACTAGAGATTTAGCATCAACTCAGAACTTTACTTTTTTGCTCAGTTCCGCCGCTTACTATTTGGGCAAAATCATGTCGGCTTGGTTATATCGAGATGTTGTCATTCTGGCCCTGAAATTGATGAAGATTCTCCGTGTGAAGTTAGTGATTCTAGGCTGGATGTTTTGATTCGGATTCCTGATTTGTTTTAATCAGATCATTGCTGTTTACACATAGATAGCGTAGAAAATCTACCTTCCTGTGAGTATTTAAATCTGAGTATAGTTTGAGCATTCGTATTATATCCTACCTAGTGTCGGACTAATAATAAGTTTAAAGTACCAAGTATCCATAGAATCAAATGTCATCTCTCAGATATGATTCTGCGTTCAATAACTAGATCCTACTTTCAACATTTCTTATCAGCAATTCCCCATGTGAATATTCAAACCCATAAACCTTTGGTTAGTCATCTATTATGCTTCTCGTCCATGAATGCTACTATTACTACGAATGCTTCACAATAGTCCAGTCATTTCAGCATTTCACAGTCATCTCGACTATTCCATTGCTTTCCTTGTTGTATCACTCAGTCGTTTTGGCAGTCATTTCATTCCCATTCTAGTCATTTTGGCCCATGTCAAGTCATTTATGACCAGAAATTTAGAAATCCCAAAATATTCATGACAATCCATACTCATGAGTAATAATTTCCTCAAGATCTGTGCTACAGCGGAGCAAAGTAGCATTTAAACAATCGCTTTCCCCTCCATTCCTTAGACATTCCTTAGACTTCTTCTTTACATCTACAACAAAATACCACCGCTAAAGATTTACACATATTTCAACATGTAT
>NW_001820812.1:53506-60992 GCF_000146945.2 Sclerotinia sclerotiorum 1980 UF-70 | reverse complement strand
ATTCGGGGCTGAATTTTGGGCATTCTCTTCCTCGTTATCCTATTATTCCTAAATTAAAATGGAGTTCACGTCCACATATTGAGGATTCTCTTCTTCCTCCTCCTCCTCCTCCTCCTCCTCAACAGCAGATGACCCCACAACCCGATACTGAATGTCTTCATCCTGTTCCTCCTGAGATAAATTGGAGTTCACGCCCAAATATTGAGTGTTCTCCTCCTCCTCCTCCTCTCCACCCTGAAATACAGAGAACTCAAATCCTAGATACTGAGCTTTCTTCTTATTCTCCTCCCCCTCTCTATCACGAAATACAGAGGACTGAAATCCTAGATACTGAGCGTTCTTTTCATTTTCCTCCTTCTCAACAGCAAGAAGTTCCCTCCCCCGATACTGAAATTCTTCCTCCTGTTCCTCCTAAAAGGCAATCAACTCCATGTCCAAATATTGAGTGCCCATTCCCTCTTCGACAGCAAAGAACTCCATGCGCCGATATTGAATGTTCTCTTCTCCATCCTCCTCAACAGCAGAGGATTCCACACCCCATTATTGAACTTTCTCCTCCTCCTCCTGAAATGCAAGAAGCTTCCGCGCCAACTAGCGAACATCTTCCTCCTTTTGTACTAGAATTACAACAACAACAACAACAACAACAACAACAACAACAACAGCAAAATCATCTCAAATCACAAGCAAAGATGGATGACACAGTCTTACGTTCTCCGGGAAATCCAAGAAATATACCCCTACCAGACATGTTGCATGATTTAGATCTAGAAGCACAAACGGCGCAGAGTCCTCCACACCCATATTTTGATAGCCCTCCCCTTGCTTCTACGGCCCCTCCTTCCTCTTCTTCTCCTTCTCCTCCTTCTCTTCCTCCGCCTTTTCTTCAACAGCAACATCAACAGCAATGTATGAAACTACAAGGAACTACGAATAATGTAATTCCACCACCTCCAGATAATTTAGGAAATGAAGCCCCAACAGCCATGGCACCTTATCCAGATCCAGAAGCACAAAGCCTACGAGAGACTCCACGACCAGATATCGATAGTTCTGTTAGGCGCCCGCAAAATAATATCGAATCACAAGAAACGATGAATGATGTAGTTCTACCTCCTCTAGAAAATCTATGGAACACGGCCTCGCCATTTTCATCTTCAGGAAATCCAAGAAGCTTAGCCCTGCTAGTTGTGTCGCATGATTCAGATCTTGAGATAAATATTCGGCAAGGAACTTCGCGCTCACATGCTGAAAATCCTCCTCTTGCTCTTTCTCCTCAAGAGCCACAGCAGCAGCAACCTCGTCTAGAACCACAACTCCATCTAGAACCACAACCTCATCCAGAAACATAAGCACAACCAAAATTAGACCAGTCTTATTCCCAAGAACATCGCCCAGCACCAAGCCATGCTCAAGCGCCACTATGCCCCCAGGAAAGAGCTCCTTCAGCGTATTCAAATGATACTCGTCCACCGATGAATATAGATGATTATTGCCAACCAATATATGCCAATGTCCCTCATTGCGCACTTCATTTCCAAGTGTCACCAGCCCAGCAGAAGCCTCATCTTCAATTTAGATATCCAGTCTACACTCCTGAACCACCAGGGCTCCCTCCTCCGCAAGTAACACAACAAGTTTCGAGGACTCCATCTCTCGATTCTCTCTCATTCAGTGGAGTTTCGAAGTCAGAGGGTTCGAGCAATCATTCCAACTCAAATCGCCGAATTTCACCAGGTCGGGAACGACCAGAAAGTAAGACCAGACAAGAAAAAAGAGAATCAGGGAAGAGCAGTTCTCTAGGTGACAAATTTTCACGCGCTCTGATCGACAGGATGGCTCGCCAGCCTGAGGTGGCGAGGGGCGTGGCATGGGAGAAGGCTCGCAACAGGAAAATTCACTCAAACGATAAAGATGAGAGGCATCTTCGGAGAGACAAACATTAATTTCTTGGGTATATGGTGTATGGAAAGTGCGGAAATGTCTTGCTGAGAGCACCGCATTCTGGAATATTTTTAACTTGGTACAAGGCTTAGATTTTCCTGTCATAAGCAAATGATCTGTGGGATTGCAGCATTTTTATACTCTACATATTCTTAAGACAGGCACCTCGCTGTGTCGATACCGCACTTAAATTCGAGTTGTCTATTGCCACATTTTTCTTCTTTCGTGGCTTTGATGGGCTTTATTGTGAGGAATTGACGAAGTATTATATGGTTTTCTGGGTGGGATTTAATGATAGTTTTGTATCATATCTTCAAAGAGGAATAATTATTCATATTCTATTTTCAGTAGGTTTTGCTAGTAGTGATTATACGAATATTTGAGACCGTGAATGTTTGGTTCATTTATTATACTTCTCATCTGTGGATGCTGTTGTTCTTGTGATTGTTCTCAGATATTTTGTTGCTTCAAAATTATAATTCATTGCTACTCTCAGTAGGTCCTCATGCGTTTCACTCATTTGAATTTTATGTTTCGCAGTCATGTAGTCGCTATGTCATATTTATTGGCCATTTAAGTTCAATTCGACGCCTTTTCGGTCACTTCAGTTGCCTTTCACAATCATTCCATCATGTTTTCAGTCATTTCTTCTCAATAAAGAATCATATATTCTCATAGATATTGCATATGTGACAATTCATACCTCATACTCTTGAATCATCATATCCTTGGGATTCCTGATCTAAGGTAAGAAAGTAATATTTAAGCACTACGTTTCCCCATTTCATGGACTTTCTTTCTTTACATCTACAACAAAAATTTATCTCTCAATATCAATAACACACAATACTCAAGCCTCCTATTATCAAAAACAGAAACAACTTTGATCATGCATTCTGGTAATAGCCAGCAGGCTGCTCCTAATAATACAGGTGCGCAGGCTCGAGAGCAAAGACCTCAAGTTCAACATTCATTTCCACCATTATCTCATCCTTATAATGAAGATCGACGACATGACTCTCATGTGGGAGAGACGGCACCACTACTAACCTTTGGCCCTCTACCACCCTATATGCCAGCACAACAACAATCATCTCAGCAAATGAATGGTCTTCAAAATTACTACACTCATCCACAACAGCAGCCTCAAATGAATCAAAGATCAAATGCTTCGGGAAAAAACGTCGCTTATTATGATCCGAGAACTAAACTCTATTACACTGCGGTGGGCACACTTTGGAGTTCAATTGAACGCATCAGCATCATCGGAGAAGTACCAGAAACTTCACAACCAGCCAAGCAACCATCCCGTTCATCGGTACCTAAGGAGAAGGAGGGGGAGAGGCTGTCCAAACGGCCCGCAGGTCGGGATGACGACCAGCCTCGTAAAAAGCCTAAAATTGCCTAAAACGCTACTTGAATTCAATGTATAGAACCTTCAGGGCTGTCTCTTGGTAACAGTTCCACTCTAGGAAGATCGAACATGTTGTGGAAAAAATGCTAATTCTAGATAGTTACGTATTAGTCACGGCAGGTGATGCTTCGTTGTGTCAGCAGTGGTAAAGACTGGGTTTATCTGATATTTTCCTTTCTTTTCATATTATTGGTTATTGTCGTGAGTGAAGGTTAATATGTTTCGTGGTTTTAGGTGGGAGTCAATTGTGGAAGTTATGGTGGCTTGATTTGCATTTGGGAGGAAATCTAATTGTCTGGATTTTATATGGATATAGAAAATATATTCCATTTTACTCTATGTGTCTAGTGTTGCAGTTGAGCCTAAATTTATGTCCGTAAATGTGAAGTAGTCATGTTGGAAGCAAAGCAGTCAGATTCCACCACTATCAAGCCATTCACAGTAAATTCACATTAAAAGTCGCTAATCTCGCCATATTCATTATAGGAATGACTGATCATGGTCATAAATGACTCGATTAAGCAGCCAAAAGTCCCATTCACCTAACCATTTCTACCGAGCCATAGTGAATTCACTTCTCAGACATCACTGCCTTGGAATCAGCCCATGTTGAGTTCCACGGTCAGCAATCACCTAGATGAACAGTCAAAATTGGATCTTACAGAGTCGTTCTTGCTCATATCCACAGGAATCATGAACGATATGTGTATTATTTAGAGCATATTCGACTTTAATATCAAAGCTTATTCTTAATACACAAGCATGCATCTCTAAGGACTCCTAATAGGTTCTTTTTCGTCTCCTAGGTCGTCCAAAATATGCCCGCAGAAGCTGGCTTTTGCTCCTTCCTCACTTTATTTTCCCCTGCCAACTAAAGTAATGAGTGAGAAACACTCAATAAAACATTTTAAAACCTTCAATAACAGCATCACCAAAAATTTCTTTCTCTTCATTAATCAAATAATTTTCTCTAAAATCACAAAATAACTTCATCATGTCTAGAAGACGGTCAGCTCGTTTAAACGCACTCGCTTTTACCACCACCGAGCAATCATCGAAAATTGCACCGACTTCTCCTGAAGCAAAAACTGCCAAGATCATTTTGAACAAAGTATGCACACCCCAATATCAGTACCCAGCAATCATAGACCCCGACACAAACAAGTCTTCCTTTTCCGAAAGTAGTGACGACTTAGGATCCGACCTAAGCCCCCTAAGTGGCAGCGAAAGTCCTAAAAATACAACATCCGACCAGAAAGCCCCAGCGGCCCCCGAACGCCGAGAGAGATACCAGGTCCTGATACTCCCTCCATGTGATATCGAAGCACTTTCCGAGGAGGATTCCCCCTCCACCACATATACTACCGCATCACAACAACTCATCATGTGGGCAGCCCATCTCTGGTACCAAAAACACGGAAATGTTATTCTCCCCTCTGTGAGAATCAAACATGATTATAAGAGAGAAGAGTGCAAAAATGGATGTGTAGGGGTTTTTCACTGCTGGGGTTGTAAGAAAGGTTGGATCGCTGCGCATGCTTGGGTAGATGTTTATTGTGATGGTGCTTGTGAGACTTGTCCTGAAGTTAGTGGATTGAATGCTCCTACTACTGTGCCTAGATTTATATCTGGGGGTTCTCCGACTGATCGTGGTCATTGTTATGAATGTGAAAAAAAGGAGAAGGTGGATATTTTGTAGCTGGGAGGGGAAGTGTTTTTATAGTTGGAGAAGGGTAGGGAAATTCACTTATGAGGACGACTGTTCTTAAGTAAGCTTTCTAATTCCCAGGTAACATGTATGTCTGGCTAATATTCATACAGAAATGTCTGCTTGCAAGATGTTTGGAGGATTGGCGTTGAGATGACAGAAAGTTGTTTCCTGATATACGTAGCAAGAAGTGCCAAAGGCATGATGGGCGAGGAATCAACAGTGATGGTATTAATAAAGTCCTAGACCATACTACCTTTTGTCCTTGAACTCTCTAGATTCATGCTCAATGTCACTATTCAATTTATCTCCTTTGTCTCTCCTTTGTCTCTCCTTGCTTTAGTGGTAATTCACTTCATCTATACTGGTTCAATCTCTGATACTTGCCACTTACTTGATATATGAGATTAAGAATTACAACACTCACTTCATCACACAACATCAAAGATTCCCGAGTTGTATTCATCCACCCTGGGGAAACTCTGCCCGCAAGTCTGTCTACTCACGCAGTGGTTTATAATGACAAGTTATTATGCAGCAATACTTCAATAGTTAACTTACTAAAACAAAATTGTCACAAACAGTATGACGTAGAATCTGGAAGGGATGCTCCAAATACAATATCATGTTAAATATAAAAAATCATGACTCTACAAATTTTATCGTAAAATCATGATTAAAAACTCCAGTCATTATACGTACTTTATAGAGTCATGGATATTATATCCCAAGGTTATATATAGCGGTTTCTTCTCCCCTTTTTCCTTGAGAGAACATCGATAGCATGATTATATTTATATTTATATATACAACTCAAATAATCCACTTTGAAGAAAACGCTTCTTGCAAACCTAAGAAATATATATATATATGTACCTTCAACCTCCACACTAACACAATTTACATCATGGGCAATAACAATAACAACAAGGAAACCCCTACCAACTCAGGTAAGACTTACTACCAATACCCTTACAAAAACTTTAAATAGCTAATCCACTAGCCGATGCAAAAGCCCCAGTAATCCATACCAAGCTCCCCAAAATCCGCGATCGTCGTCCCTCCAAACAATCATCCTCCTCTTCCTCCACCTCTATCTCTACCTCCACCTCCACCTCTACCTCCACCTCCACCTCTACTTCCAAAAAACCCCTTTCCCTCCGACAACCAAGCACCCAAGACGTGCGAAAAGGGTTGTAAAATGATCGTTACGCGATGTTTTGATTGTAAACGATTCTTAGATAACGATCTACTAATCGCCTTTGATTGTCTTGATTGCAAGAAGGAAGGATCGGGTACTGGGAAGACGACTCCTGCTTCTGTTAGCGAGTATAGGAGTTGGGGTTGTGGAGTTTGTCTTCCTTGAGATGGTGGAAATGCTTAGTGATGGTGTTGATGCTGATGCTGATGTTGAAGGGTGATTGAGATGGATTATGGTGTAGCAACAGATCACTAGGGATGTAATGGCGAGTTTATATTAATGAAGGGTTTTGAGGTAGTTTGGAAAGTTTTTGGTGCATCGTTTTACTGTCGAAACATTGATATTATGAATCTTAGGGTATTTGGCATTGGATATTTGCGCGGTTGAGGAAATGTGGGACTACCAACGAATCATAATCAAACTTGTAGATTCAGCACACTCCTTCCACATTTCTATCATTAATATTATTAATATAATTTGGGATTTTAATATCTTTTATATATACGCGAATGAGGTGACTTCAATCACTGTGATTGAGATGTATATGGTCAAAATATCCAAAATGAATGATGATTGATAATTACTCCTATATTTGGCGATGCCTCGAGCTTGTGCCGGTGTCATGACTTCAGCGATTAAAGAGATGACGCACAGATATGGGCCCATGAGAGAAATATTATAATATGGAAATCGCTCATAACGAGCTCGACTCATATACCCATAAAGCAACAGTCAATGTGCTGCTAAAAAGAGTCATGCGAAGTATCCCAAGATATCCACAAAATGGAACGAATAGACACTCAAACCAATATCTTCCTCAAGAAAGCATAACATTCAACTTCAACTTCAAATCCGCACAACTGCAAAGACGTGCCACAAACACCAAATACAATTTCAATAAAGGAAAGCACTAGCTCAAGCACAACATCCCGCATCTATCATAAGATTGAATAATCATGACACAATTCCTCACACACATCCAAATCTCGTTGCTGATCTTGACGAAGACGGCCATACCCATTCCGCCCAGCAAAGCTCAGCATCTCAAAGCTCACAGCAAACACCTCTTCCCCTCTCGCTCCCGATCCCAATTCCACCATGCAACCACAACTACCTCCACCTGCTAAATAGCCCGGCTAGCTTTGGCTGGTCGCTGGCTTCTTAGAGGGACTATCGCGCTACAAGCCGATGGAAGTTTGAGGCAATAACAGGTCTGTGA
>NW_001820812.1:0-52808 GCF_000146945.2 Sclerotinia sclerotiorum 1980 UF-70 | reverse complement strand
AAATATACGAGTCGCATACAGCCCTTTCCTTAGAAATCATTGCTTTCCACTAACCCAATATTAGTTTGGCCCATCACAAGATCACTGCCTAGCCATCTCAACTTAATACTCAACCCCTCGCGAACCCCTTCGTCTCCCCCCACTTCCTAACCTTCCCATCCAAATCACTCCCTACAAATCCCCAAATCACACTCGTGCCCCAAGTTATCAACGTATCCAACACCCAGTTTCCCCTCTTACTTCCACCCCAAGCACAAGCTCTCATCATACTTCCCAACCAACCTACTGTAATCAAATACTCTCCTCTTTCCAGTCCCTTAATCGCATTACTCGCGACTTCATCTGGTGTTTGTATTGGATCTGTCTCTTCCAAAAGATGTGTAACTTCCGGTTTTCCTTGGTTTTCAATTTCTAATCCTGGACTTGCTATTGTGCCGGGGAAAACTGTATGGATTTGAGGAGGATTGGGATACATGAGGACTTCTTGATATAAAGTATCGCTTAAACTCTTGATGGCTGCTTTAGCGGGTGAATATGATGTGTAACCCACGATGGAATAAAAAGCCACAACACTACTAGTGAAAATTAAATGTCTTTCTTTCTTTTCCACGTTTGGTGTAGAGAGCCAGGATTTCAAAACACAATGTGCCATGTCTGCACAAGACCAATAGTTGATATCCATTTGTGTGCGTAGTTTTTGGGGAGTAGTTTCGAGGAAGAAACCAGGTGTAGATGTACCGGCGATACACCAGACAATGTCAGGAGGCGTAGAGGAATTGAGTTTTATGGCTTCTTCGAGTATACGTGCAGCTTCAGTTGGGATAGAAACGTCGGCAGAGATGTAGTGGAAGAATTGGGTAGATGGGAAGAGAGCTGCGGCCTGTGAATGTTAATTGAGCTCATCAAAACTTTGGCAAACATAAAGTCGTCCCCCTTCCCAATCGCCCACTCATCATTTTCTCCTGCTCATTCCACCTTCTCCTTCACCAATTCCTCAACCTCGTCCATCTTATCAAATGCTCTCCCTATTTCCTCATCTACAATTGTGCCGCCCAATTGCAGTTCTCGCCATTCAATGCCGAATCCTTCCTCCCCCCTTTCCCTCCCCTCACCTTCTCCCCCCCTAAACCAGGCCCTCCCAAAGAAAAAAGAAACACACGACCACCCCCCAAAACTCACCTCAATCTCCCGCAAAGCCATCTCCAATTTCCCCACATTCCTCGCCACATTAATAACATTCGCCCCCTTCCGCGCCAACTGAATCGCAACACTCTTCCCCATTCCCTCCGAAGCGCCCGTCAGAAGGACAGTCTACCATCATATAATAAATTAGCACACATATCATATTATATCATATTATATATTCCCTTCATCTACTCTAGCAATTTAAGCCTAGGGAGAGAAAGAGAAAGAAGTAGTACATCAGGAGAGAAGAGATAAGTAGAAAATAAGCAATCCACCAGCCAAAGAAAAAGAGAAGGAAAAAATCATAAGACTGGCTTTGGCTTACCTTCCCCTTAACCACAAACTTATTTCCCCCCAACCCCAAAAACCCCATAATTCCAGGTAGCAGAAGCGCAATTCCAATTCCTAGCGCTGCGAGCGTCCAATTATTAACGTAATTGAAATAATCGAAATAATCAAGTATAGACATAATACTGATTAATTGATGCTTCCCCGATGGTGCGCAACACAGTCTAACGATTAAGTTGGATAAGGTAAGTCGCGATGTGATGTGATGTGATGTTGGTGTCGCGAATTTTGAAAATGAGCGGGAAGCGGAGAATGCGATAAGGATAAGAATGCGCGAGGAACGATAAGAGAGAGGGGAGGGGTTATGTTCCTACTGTACCTCCCTACCTACCTAGTACGCCTACTAGACGAAACAGGATAGGATAACCCGAGTAGCTAGAAAAGCAAAAGGGAGTTCCCGCTGTCAATCAATTCATTAGCTAGGAACTTTAGAGAAGGAACATGGATTTTGGTAGTAAGCTTCGTTGAAACTTAATACAAGGCGTAGGCTAGATAGATGTTCATGATGATCTTTCACACAGTTCGTTGCCTGTGGTTGGAATCTCATTAGAATCTTAATTGTTAGTCTTATTTTGAGAATCATATCACTGCTCAAGTCATTATCATTGTCACTTTACCCCATTCACGATGTATATCAACTAATTATGATGTTTTTTTTTACTTCAATGTCAATAGCCGTTGGCAGCTAGCTAACTACCGATTGCAGGCTACTCTTAACAGATCCATCTCCATCCCATTCAAGCAAGCCTGCTGGATTTTGATTTTGATCACGAAAGAATGCATCAATAAATTTGAGCTTGGCATGCCTAAAAGCTTAACATTCACCGTAACCATGGCCTCTTAAATTTGTTGGCATAGATGCCACTATATCCACCAACGCCTTGTAATCGCCCAATAAAAAAAGTGAAAAAAAAACATATTCATCCATGAACGCCACTTTCTGGTCCATGGAAAAGCCTGTATCAATCCATTTCGGAAACGCCTTTTTGTCCATGTAATGGGTATCATCCTTCCCTCCCCGATGCAAATCGCAAATAAACATAAATGATATCTTAAAAAGGATATAAAGATTTTGCATATCAGTCTGTTCTCTTTCGAGTAAGAACAGGTCGCTTCCTCCTATTCGCAACAGGTGCCATGCCTACGAAGGTTTCATCAGATTCATTACCAACGCGATCATAACGTTCGTGACCGACAGTGATAAGTTTGACGATATTTCCCAATGCAACAACGATACTATTCGTACCGACTTTCGTGACGGGACCAAGTTTACCAACGAGCAAGACCTGATCGTATACTGAATTTAATGGCACCGATGTCTCATCCCCCCTCGATCCCAAACTCCAAACCTCCCAGCCATCATTTTTTCCTTCCGGATGGCCATTATGGGATTTCCTGTCAGAAACACCACGTCGTCGAAGCCCACCACCTCCAATAGATCCCGAAAGTTGATTGCCCGTCGCTTGTTTGTTTTGATCCTGCAACTTCCGCACACCTACCACATAGCCTGATTGAAGTGCTTGCCAATCACCCGGATTCTCAATGCTATACCTCCGCTCTACCGTCTCGCGCCATAAACAGCATGTTTTAGAACCTGGTTTATCAGGGTCGCGGAAGCATATAGTATCGCCTTCCCTGCTAGGCAAATACGATTGCATCATAAGATTGCCGGTCTCTATGCAAGTATACATAAATGAAAATGAACCCAACCCGACCGAACCACATTGTGGCCTGCGTCTTGTCGAATGAACACATTGTAGTGTTCCAGGCTTGATATTCTCAGTAACAAAGGAATGAGTCACATTATGAGTATAAATGTCGACAAGATCAACACTGTGGTCGCGTATAGCCAGGAAGGAAGACAATGCCGGTAATGGAAGGATGGAATTGACATCTTTGTCGTCTGATACCCAAGGAAGCCTGAGATCATATGAGACCCAACCAGAGGTTTCTTGAACCGCAACATGGACACACCCACGTTTTGATGCAGTGATGATTTTTGGAGGCGGTACGCAGCCATTTGTAACGACTTTCTCTAGATGTGGCTCAACACAAACGAGTGGGGTGCGACATATCTGTAATTCCTTCGCAACATCATCTTCCATGTGAAGTTCTGTCATCAGACCATTATGGCGCACGATGATAACTGGATCGATCAGTTCAACCTCATTGTGGCTGAAGAAAAAAGCCTCTGGTGTTCGTCCTTTGACATCTACGGCCATTGTCGGGCCCCATCTTCGTTCGGGGATATTCCACAAGGCGACCATTTTCTTCGAAAGTATCGCGAGCCAGTTGGAATCGTTGTCGATGGCCATGGCTAAAACAGGAAATGGATCAATATTGGATCCGGGATCTTCAACTACATAACTCCTGCCAGCATGCTGTGCATTCCAAACACGGATCCATCTGTCCAGACCGACTGAAACGATAATTCCATCTCGAGAAGCTGTCATTAGGACAACATCCAGAGCATGACCAGAGCCAAATGTTTTAACCGATAATAGGGGTTCATCACCGTGACCTTCGTGGTTTTCATCGTCAGATGGTTCATCAGACAAAAGATATTTGATGAATTGATTGACAGCCACGCCAGTGATGAAAACAAACAAGAGAAAGTGGAGGGACTGATTTTCGATAAAGTCATAGAACGCCGGGAGAAATGATCTGACACCAAGTGTATTTGGAGTTCGGTCTGAGCCGTTCAATACAAAAACTAGAGGATCATAAACTTGAGCAACAAAACTATGAGCATGCGGTTTGATAATGCTTATAAGTTCATGGACAGTTTCATGATCTTGTAATCGAAGCCAGGCAGTCGGAGTTCTAGCTTGATGAATGTCGACCTCTAGAACTGATGAAGAAGCTGTCGATGCTGTGCGCAATAAATGTTTGCTGCTTTGTAAAATGCCTTCGTCGAAGTGCCACTGGCATATTAGCACTGCAAAAATGAGTACCAAGGTACCGACCATACGAGTCGAAGGCATTCTTCCCCCATGAAGGATGAAATCTACCCATGGTTTGGGAGATGGTCTCTCTGGTGATGAATAACGTCGTTCCCGAGAAGCCGACAACGTGTCATTCAGTTGAGGCCTTCGCACATCAATGCTTAGGACAGGAGCAAAGAACATTAGTAGATAGAAGAAATCAAAAACTAATGCAAGCGTAGCAAATCGACAGAAAGTAGCCAGTCCCTCGCCTCCAAGTTTTGATACAATCCACAAGAATAAAAGTCTTTGGCCTGTGTTTGCAAGGAATATATGACCATTCTTTCCAAAAGCTTCCGCTGACCTAAGAGTCGGGTGATGTGAAGAGGGCGTGATGATAACAGCTCTGACAAGTTGAAGCATGTTTTCGGTACCGCAAAAAACCACAATTAAAGGGTAGTATTCTCTTGGGATCATAGATAGATCGGTTTTGACAATAGCGCAGATTGTGAATGTCGAAGTAAATGTAAATGCCAATTGAGTAGTGGCGGCAATGAGAAGACCCAGTCTTGATTTGAGAGCTCGCAAACCCCATAAAGTTGCTACAAACCACCATGCGCCCATGGCATACGCGACGGCCAATGCAAGGAATTCCCAAGTGGCAGTGGGCTGAAACAAAAATTCGTAGGGGGTGCTTGTTATGGAACGACCATCAGAAGGAATTAGGCGCCACTTGTCGGATCCCTTGGCTGCTAATTGAGCTGCTCTTCGTTCCCAATATTTCCCGACTGGGGAATCCAGCATGTGAGCTAAGGTTATGACCAATGCATCTGCAGCCACTAACCGGTGGTCCTCAAAGCGCTTGCCACTGAAGACAATAGAATGTCTCAGGGTAATATTGACCGAGGTTGATTGGTGTAGATTTTTGTTGACTGTCATTATGATGTCGTCATCGGCTGAGATAGCATCCTTCGAGCATGACCAATATTGTAGAGGGGAATGAAAGAACCAAGATGAGTTTGATAGACCATTGACTGCGTGAAGGGCGTCCCGGGTACCTACTGACATTTCATTCTGTGTATCGTCAATCTGGACTTGGTTAAGTGCTCTGCGAGGGTTAAAGTCGACAGTGGGGCCCAAAATATTATCCTGTATCTCCAATGCTGCTTGGAGAACATCTGATTGTAAGGCCTTCATATAGCTCCCTATCCCAGTATTAGCCTCCCTTCCTTCACGATCCGAGAAAATAACACACCATGTACCCAAATCGATCGCATAACCACATCCGGTTTCCTGGTATCGTCCAATGCCTTGAGGGGTTGCGCTGAAGACCAGACATGGTGTGGTAGATTTGATGCGCCACTTGTAAAGTCATTCGTGAACAGGAATGGGAAGGGGTAGATGAGTAATGTTGCGACGATAGCAGAGATAGTGATTGCGGCGACTGAATGCTTTGCGACATTGTATCCAAAACGAGTAAATCGGTCTCGAATAGGATGTTTATGATCAAGATCTGGAGGTTCCGTAGTTCTGACAGACAAGCATGATTAGAGTTACGAGCTCCGGACAAGCTTGATCATTAATTAAATCACTTACCCTCTAAATGGATAAAGGAGGTACCAAATCATGGTGACGAGGGATCGTCCTTGACCTTGACCTTGATCTTGCCAACCACACACCAAGTATGGCGGCGGTATCTTTCTTTCAAAAACTTCGATGAGGGGGTTGCCGTGGACAGATGCGCCAGCTTCTTTAATTTCGGTTGTCAATTGATTTTAGATAGTATGAGAATTATCACAGATATGGTGGTGTACGCAGATAGTGGTGGAATTGAAATTATTAGCGTCGTGTGAATTCTCGATCATGGTGTTATCGCATGTACCAAAAAGTGTGTGATATGGTGTGGCGGGCGGTAGAGGCGAATCGGGAGATGTGGGACCTTGAAAGGTTTGAGGCACCTCAAAATTGAATTGCTGACATATTTGAATCAAGTGAATGGATGGTACTGGGTCGATCTTTGTTTGATGTTGAAATTTGAAGGGACAGTTGGAGGAGTAGTGATCAAGAGTCGAGATTCGAGTGAATGAATGAATAATGTATGTATGGATGTATGGATGTATGGGTGTATGAGTGTATGGATAGATGTATGTATGTATCAAAATAAATGAAGAAATCGAATCGAATCGAATTACCAATAAAAAAGTATATTAAACCCAAGTTCAGCTTTGTCCTCTTTTTTTTTCATCTAATGCTGTAAGTTTGTTGTCATTTTCATCAAAATTTGAAATTATCGAAATGATCTGTATGATCTGTATGGTCCTGTGTGGTCCTGTGTGGCATAGCGGGAGTTAGCGTACCTACTTAGGGTCGCAATAGAGCAAATATTGCCAAAAAGTTTAGGTAGTGTGGGCAAGAAGTCCCTCTTCCGGGGGCCAAGGGAAAATTATACTAACCTTGTCAGTCGCTATGTAAAGTACGTGGGCTCCTCTTTTTCCCTCGGACACTCTCCAAAACCGAGCAAATCAAACGGGTTGATATTTACTTGGGTCCTTTCGATGATTACTACTGTACTCTGTAGAAAGTTAAAAAGTTGAAGAAGATTGAACAAGAACGGCCAATAAATGACCGATGATTAAAAGTCCTTGAAACAATGCACGGTAGAGAACTCTTCCTTGCAATGCGATCGTGAATCGTGAACCGGTCCAAGTCCAGAAGAAGGTAGAACCTTAAAATACGGGAATATAGAATGAAGTGCAGAAGAGCTGCAGAACGGTATAACGGCGGGTGAACTTTTAACAGTCGAATCGCGGATGATAATGTGCCGATATGGACAATGTACACCCTTTCTTCTCTCTCGATGTCTCTCTTCTTCTCAAGAGTCTACCTCTCTCAGACTCCCTCTCAGACAACTCTCTCTCACACACACACACACACACTCTCTCTCTCTCTCTCTGTCTCTTGCGGAATCCCTCTCTCTTTTCTCCTTCTCTTCTTCCTCCTTTCTTCCTTTCTTATCCTCTTTCACGCTTTGTCGATTCCTGCTCATGCCATGCATGAACTCGGCATAGAAAGGGTTCCCATTCGAATGGTAATTAATAATAACCGGACGCGGGATTATGTTACTTCCGAGGCTTCAAACGGGTGAAATAAATCCAATGACCTTGTCGAGCTGCGAAGAGAGGTTTGAGATATTTTGGATATGATAGCACAGCCAGCGGTATTGTCTCTAGGAATAAATGACTCTCTCACAGTGTGGAACAGGTCCTTTACCCCGAATTCAGACCAATTTCGTATGCGAAGTTTCGAACCTTGGATACTCTGATTGTACAACGTTCGTCCTCTTCTTGTACGGTTGGCTATTTGTTGCTTGGTATCGATGATCGATGATCGACTTGGTGTATCTGCTTTTTCGTTTCTGGAATTATGATGGAGGACAATAAAAGCCTAGGAAATCTTGGATAAAACGACCATATTAAATCTTGTACTTACGAAAAGTAACTTGTGTTTCCTTTCTCATTTTCTTTCATTCTCACTCGAACACTCATACCTACCGACAAGCCTCCTCGAACTAGCTTTTTCCATGAGTAACGAATCATATTGGGCTGAAGTGAAGTTAGAACATTTCTCAACGTCAGACTTTTCTAGTGAACCTATGGTAAAGTTCGATGAGTTCATGGTAACGAGGGGCTAAGATGTGGCTGCCAGGTGCATTGCATTTGCGAAAGGGTATGACTGAGGGATGGAGGGAGGGAGGGAGATAATTGTTCAATGGGAAAGGGACGGAGAAATGCAAGCAAGCAGGCAGGCCCTTTCTGAGATGAGGTTACAGCAACAGATCGCATCAATTAGAAAATGTGAAATGCGAAATGCGAAATGCGAAAGGTGAAATGTGAAATGTTCGTACAAAGTGGGCGTCCTCTAGATCTATATCATTCCTTCTTCTTTAGAGTAATTTTTAGTCTTCTTTTCTTCTTTTCTTCTTGTCTAGATTCATTTTAATCATCGTATGCTTTTTGGCATTCTGACATGTCCATCGCCTGATTTTGACGGCAGTTATATTGACCGACGGCCCAACCAGAGCTGTTACACACAGCTTCATTATACATTTCTGGGCCCGCATGAAGATCAAAGAACCGAATCGGGAAATTTCACTTCAAATCCCAATTAAATATCCTTAAATTTCCCCAAAATTTAACTCTTTTAAGATTTAAGATAGGAACCCACCAATAATTGATTATTAGGTTGGTTGAGTTGACTGGATGGATTGATTGGTGTTTTATCATCTGGGCCTGAATTGATACTACGGAGTAATACCAAATGCGGGGAGATATTGCACTGTGGGGATGATCTATGGAGTAAGGTAAGTATCTAATATCAGTGGTAGGTAGAGGAAGAGGGAAGAGGGAAGAGGTAGGAGATGGGAAGTAGAACCTAAAAGATAAAAAGGTAGGAGGTAGAAGGTAGAAGGGAAGATCTTACAAAGTAGAAAATAGAAAATATGAAGTATGAGGTATATAATAAATGGTAAAAGATAGGATATAGGATGTTGGAGGTAGGAGGTACGAGGTAAGAGATAGATATTCAGCGATAATAAAGTACCAACTGCTAACTGCTGACTCTCTTTCCCCATTCTGTCATTTGCATTGCTAAATATCCAAAGGCAGATATTCACATTCCATTTCACCTACTTATCATTCAAAGACTCCTTGAAGGACAGTGCAATTTCGACATTCTTAACCAAATACCTAGGTACACCAGGTAGATAGTGGAGTAATGAAGATATTCCTACATCAATATAGATCCATGAGTAGAATGAACGGACCAATGACCTGTCGCCGCCTTATATAAATATCTTGAAGGATTTGCCAGTACTTGGTGCGTGTCTTGGTATTGTGGCGTCTACAGGGAACAGACAACATCTGGATCCTGCAAACACCCGATTCCAAGACCTTTTCCAGCCTTCGAGCTAGGACATTCAGAACATTTGTCAGGTGCAAGCCGTACCGATTAAGCCTCACAGGCGACATGAAGGTTATGACTGAGTTGACAATCAATCAATCAATCAATCAATCAAGCAATCAATCCTGCCAGATACTTCATCGGAATCGCTTCAAGGATTGTGCCCAAGGAATGAGTGTGTGAAGGACTCATGGGACCCGGAGACCGCCTTTCGAAACTAAAAAGAACTTTTCTCGACAGGACTCAATATTCAACCAATATTGCTTACGCCCTGATAGCCCTGGTCTCAAGTTCTTCCACAATCAATTGTATCTCCTTCAGCTAATACCAGTCACGATATGCATCCATCACAGCATCAAATATATAACAAGAGAATGCAAAGTATCGCTCTTTGTACTTCAAAGCCGTGCTTTCATCACTATGACATGATTGCGACTGGCTTCTGAACTCACGGCTATGGGTGTACATGTATTTTTAGTACCGGTACCGTACTCATGGGAAGCATGGTATGCGAACGCGAATCATAATTTAGAACGGATACCAACCTTCATAGGGCTGGCTTTGCATATACATAGCATATCTCTAAGCGCCGCATCTCAGTGGTCTGAAGTCTAGAACTGGTGGAAACAAGTGCCACCATCGTCACTTCGTACTTAATCATGTGTACATACCCCCATCACCAAGTCCATTCCTGTCGCAAACCATTGCAGCCGTTTGTAAGTGGGGCTTGGATATCACCAAGTTCTCTGTGACTGTTCTTGGATACAGTGTAGATACCGTACTTCGAGTGATAGTACGTATGCACATCGTTTCGTCGAATATGGATAGGTTTCACTGCTTAATGAGCAATCAGGTGATATTCCAATACATGACATCGAATTAGGAGGTAGGTGACATTTTCTGCCACCATTCACGAGGATATAATATTTTATTATTATTGCATCTCATTTGAGCTCAGTTAAGTACAAACACTTCTTTTAGTATTTCGTACTTTCCAAAGTTGGATGAGGCACGATCCTGCACGCCAAACCAAGGTCGCTCCTCCCATATCTACTCCTTCGATCAATATATAACGTTTCGGCTTTCTTCCCCAGGCTCTTCTTTCCTTTGACTTCTCTCCCCCAACCACCCACCTTTATTCCATACACCTATCTCAGCATGGTTGCCAATTAATTATCATCTCGTGGCATAATGCACTTCCACAACCTACAATATCCTTCGTTATACCTAGAAACACATTTAATACATTCAACCCGAAAAACATTACATCGTTACAGAAAGAGTCGTCACTTTCGTTATAGATGAGAATGGACTCTTATGGTCCATCGATACTGGCAACAACAATCCTCTTCCTTGTTCTTGGTGTTGTTGTTGTCTCGCTTCGTTATTACACTCGAGTTGTCATTCGAAATACCATTGGTCACGATGACTTTCTCATTCTCTTCGCTCTGGTAAGGTAGACCTCCAGATCAAGTATCTACTATTCTGACTTGGCCGTTCAGGGCCTCTATATGGTGATGGCGTCACTACTTTTCGTTGGCGTTCAACGGGGCATTGGTCAACATAAGAAAGGACTGGATACAGATGACATTGTCGAAAGCTCCAAGGTTGTGACACTACCTTCCTGATTATACATCAAACTAACGACCAACAGTACGTCTGGCTAACAGTCTTAATTTACATCAATGCTGTCACCGCGGTTAAAGCTTCCTACGCCACTTGTCTCCTTCGCCTGACTGAGGTTAGCCCTTGCGCGTACGCTCTCTGGGCTGGGCTTGCTATCAACGTCATTCTTTGCTTCATAGCAAGCTTTTACTTAATCTTCAATTGCCGGCCAATCTCATATGCTTGGACGCAGGGCGATTCGACTGTCGATGGATATTGTAACTACGACTCAGCAGATGCTCTAGGGTATGCATGGGCAGGACTTTCTCTTGCACTATACCTCCTCTTTACCCTCGTTCCAGTCGCATTAGTTTGGGATATGCAAATGCATATAAAAACCAAGACATTTGTCGTCACTGTTTTGGGATTAGGGTTACTGTGAGTGGTACATAATTATCATCTAAGTTGTGCTTTCGCTGACCTTGCGCCAGTGCAGGTGTTGCGTGCGCTGTGCGCATCGGAGTGTTTGCGGTGGATTTAGATTATACCGATCCCCTTTGTTCGACGATTCGTCCCATTATCTTACTTGAGAAGACTAATAAATATTTATAGATTCCATATCCCCGATGCTCATTTGGTCTGTGGTGGAAGCCGGCCTAGGAATCGTTGCTAGCTGCATTGCAACATTAAGACCCTTACTTCGACACTACAACATTCAAGGCTTAGAAGAGATTGAGCTCGAAGGCGAGGTTGGACACGGTGAGCCTGGACAGGAAGACGGCCGTCGAGCATACAAGATGTCAACCGTATCCCAGATCCTCAACAAGTTTACCGGTCACGGTGCACATACGGTTACAGTGATCCATCAAGGAAGTGTAGCTACTATCCCTGGGCATGGTCAAATCAAGGAAAGAAAGACGTATAACATTTCTACTCTTCAGAGAAGTTCGGTGGACATGCAACATGATCGAGAAATGCAAGGAACTGCTGGCAAAGTTCCGGAACCGGATGATGTGAATACTGGCGGTTGGTAACGAACAGACAAGGCTCAGAATGATTGTGAGGGCGTGGTGAAATTGGTCTTCAAGAGGATAAGAAGTTGGTCAGGGATACCTTTAACATTCAGGTTACAGAACTGTTTTGATAAATGCGAATAAATTCTTGAGCATCTGCATTCATTGGAAATTCGTTAACAATTTTAATAGACAAAAAAACCGCTACTCGTAAGCAATCATATACATTCTTGCTGAAGTCCTGCTTTATAAATTTATAGGTAATTTTGACTAAATCAGAGTGTGCTGAGTGAGTCTAGGGTAATATTCGGCATTATCGATCGGACATCCCAACGAACCTTAACAGGGGAAATAAGGTTATCGCGTACCCCTTAGCCAGGGGCAGAAAAGGAGAATATCCTGTCGCCATTCTTTTGCCCAGCCGGAAATCCCATATCGGGCTAGAAAGTCGGTGGACTCGGGTGGATTTCCAAGCTTATATCAAATTGAACTAGATTTACACAAATAAAGAGGTTGGGATATAGGGGGTTACGTTTGTGGGGCAGAGTGGTTTTACCACCAATGGGGTTTTGTGATGTTTGGCTTTGAACGGTTTACGAAAAGTATCCGATAACGTTTTTGGATATGTCGGGTAAGCTGGCGATGGAACCTCTGCTAATGGTAATACTACATGGTGCGAAACCCTAGGAACAATGTGAGGTTTATAGTGTGTGCAATGTCCATGCACGGCAAGTTACGCTTTTTTGTCATGTTAGGTTTTTGACCGCACTTGTCTCCGAGATGGTACCTTTTCGGCATGCACGGAGACTATGGGGTGATAATTAAGAGTTCAAGCTTATTCTTATCACGGAGATTGAACATGATGTGGGTATTGGCGGTTCGATAAGTTTGTATAAAGGGATGATTCCAGTGGTCATTCCTGTCTGGTCGCGAGATCGTCAGACGGAACTCACGCTTCATTCAATATGTTCATCTCCAATTCCCTTGTCCTCGCATTCGCGAGCACTCAAGTTCTTGCCTCCAGACTCTTTGTTGCATCGTATGCCGGGACTGTTAGTACATTGTCTCTAACGGAAGATGCAAGTGGTGCATATTCATTGGGTCTCATTGCGACATCCACAGCTTGCGCTGCTAATTCATCGTGGATTACTAAGGACTCTGAACGTGATGTTTTGTTCTGTGCGGACAGAGGTTTGACTTCGGACCATGGAACTCTGAATTCTTTGCAAATTCAAAGTGATGGCTCGTTGAAGGCTTTGGATAGAATTCAGACGCCAGTGGGTGCGGCCGCAACGGTGTTGTATGCGAACAATACCGGGTTGGCAGTGGCTTTCTAGTAAGATTCCTCGACAATATTAGCTACATTTTTTAGGAAGTCGTTCTAATAGAATGAACTATAGTTCTTCGAGTAGCGTAGGCAGTTACGATGTCACGTCAGACACCAACATGCTCCCCCTCCAAACCTTCACCTACAATCTCACCACCCCGGGTGCAGACCCAGAGTACGAAACAGCACCACATCCCCATGAAGCCATTACCGACCCCACCGGACGTTTCGTCCTCGTTCCAGATCTCGGCGCTGATCTCGTGAGACTCTACTATATCAACCCAAAAACCAAGTTGTTGGAACCACTTGCCCCATTGAAAACACCTACTGGTAGCGGACCCAGACATGGAAACTGGCTGGTTACGAAATCCGCAACTTACTTTTATTTGGTCAGCCAATTGACCAATAAACTTACCGCTTACAAGGTTACATATAACAGCAACAATACTTTGAGCTTTGCCGTAAAGTTCACAAGAACTTTGTTAGAGACCACTACCCCAGGTCAAGAATTGCAGTTCTACAGCGCCGCGTCCGGAATCCAGATTACGGTATGTTTAGATCACACTTTTTTTTCCTCTTCTATTCATAGAAATCATCCCGCAAATTGCAAGATATCAAAATACTAACACCACCTAGCCCGACAACAACTTCCTCATCATCTCCCAACGCAACGACACCCACTTCAGCATTCCCGACCCTTCGTCATCCTCCTCCACACCAAGTACCATCCCCTCTGATTCCCTCCTCACCTATTCCCTCAACCATAACAATGGTAACTTCTCGCTCATCTCCATTGATGCTGCTGGTGGTAGCTTCCCTAGACAATTCAGCATCAACAAGGCTGGAGATTTGGTAGCTGTAGGCTTGCAAAATGATGGGAGATTGGTCATTATCAAGAGAGATGTGCAGACTGGAAAGGGATTGGAAATCGTAGCGGCTATGGACATAGCCGGACAGGTTGTTTGTGCTGTTTGGGATGAGTAAGTAAAAAGAAAGTTCGGGTGTGGAGTTGGAAGGAGGAGCTTGGTTGTGTAGATACATTGTGTTGTAGGAATGTAGTCTTGAAGTAACGTGTTTGTCACACTCGGATTAGTCTCTTGGCATATATTTGAAATGTGAAATTACTTTGGCAATATCCTAATCGGCAATTCTTAATGCTGTTTATTCTTGATGTTTGCCTTCTGTCTGCTTACCCTAATCTTTCCATTGTCCGTTCCCGAGAAGCATGTACTGCGGTAGTTACCCAGAGTCAATCGTTGACTATGCGACTACAAGCAGTTGATTCTTTTTAATTACAGAGATTCTCCAAGCACATCTCAATTGAGCGAGGTCTTTAAACATCGTTAATGCTTTTGCAAGGATCAATTAGACTCCTACTGGCCCCCTCAGTGCAAACCAATTCCTTGCATTCAGATACTTCAAAGAATATAAAGAAACTGGTCTACGAATATTTTAAATGGTACTCAGACTTCAATGCCAAAGCTGGGCAATTGAATGAATATCATGTGTTAAATAGACGCCGTGAAGCTTGATTAACCTTACCCTGGTCTACTAAACAAGAATAATTAAACTCATTTAAAGAGTTTGATAGCTTTGAATGTCACAGGATAATTTAGATTAGTTTTGACCTAAAGCGAGATTTACTATGAGATTCGGGGACTTGAGTGGGTCGAATAACTTCCTGGTTGAATAGCTTCACCACCAGCAAGGATGGAAATTTTATCAACATAAAGTCCGAGGAACAAAGAAAACAAAATGTGCTTTATAAACCAAGGTACCAATTATTATAACTGCTTTATCCAGGACAACAAGATGAAGAGTTCGGTTCTCGTATTTCATGGCACTTGCCTCCTATTGTTCGTTACTATTGTTCTTCAATCCCTTTTCGCGAAAATGTATAGAAAGAAAAGGTATCGTAGAGCTTCCAGTAGAATATATACATTACCCTTAGAGATATTGATTTCTTGGACAATCCTGTGAAGCATTACGCAATTCTATATCATTCATTAAAGTTGATTTTGATATGAAATCATGCCTTCAGAAAAGCACACCACAGACGACCACAATGTCATTATCATCGGTGCAGGATGGCAGGGAATTGCTGCTGCTAGAACATACCTACAGCTCAAGCCCAATGTTAAATTAACCATAATTGACTCGGATAGCAGCATCGGTGGAGTCTGGAGTATCGATCGAAGTTACCCTGGACTCATTGCCGATAGTCCAGTGGGTTGCTACGAGTTCTCCGATATGTGCATGGACGAGGATCCGGAATTGAAAATGTGGAATACTATTCCTGGTCACAAGGTTGGAGAGTATCTTCGCAAGTTTTCGAAGAGATTTCATATTGATGAACATCTACGCTTGAATACGAGAGTTCTTTCGGCGACTTCTGAACGGGGAATCAACGGAGTAAGTAGGTGGATTTTGGAGGTCCAGACAAAAGACAAAGGAAAAGAAATCCTCAACTGCGATAAATTGATTGTGGCCAGTGGCCCTTCTTCGGATCCAAGGATGCCAGATCTCGACACAAGTCAATTTAATGGACCTTTTTTCCACTCTCTGTATCTTGGTGCTCGACATGCAGAGCTTACTGCCGATAATATCAAACATGTAACTGTGGTTGGAGGTAACAAATCTGCCGCTGAGGTCGTCAATCTATGCGCATCAGCGGGAAAGAAGGTTACCTGGTTAATACGAGAGGGTGGTGCTGGTCCAGGAATGCTTATACAGGTAAGGTCAGGAGGAGTACACACAGCGGCCATTGCATTCTCCAGATGGGCGGGTCTAACAGTTCCATGTTTGTTAAGAACTCACGGGTTTTGGTATTGGCTTTTGCATAGTGGATTCTTTTGGCCTGGTATTTGGTTGATTGGGAAATATTGGGAGTGGGCTTCCCAATACATGTTCAAAGGTCTTTATGATCAGAGTGAGAATGCTAAGAAAATTTCTCCAGATTGCCAACAGTAAGATATCCGCACAAATTTATATTTCGTTTTACTAATGACGAATAGTCTCTTCTGGTCTACATCTGCACCCTCTTTTCTTCAAGGAGACAGTACTTTATTCGAGAAACTAAACGCAGGGATACTGATAGATGTCCAACGCACACATATAACAAAGGCTCATTCCAACAGTGTCACTCTCGACAATGGTACCCAGCTTGCTACAGACGCATTGGTCTTTGCCACAGGATGGAATCTGACATATTCTAAATTCTTCTCGCCTGAAGCACGTCTCGAGCTAGACCTTCCAATCCCCTTTGGTGAAGAACCTCCCGCTCTTAAAGCATATTGGAAGGAACTTGACACGGAAGCTGATCAATGGGTTCATAAAACATTCCCTTTCTTGTCTAATCCGCCCAAGACCAATGAAGCTCCGCCGGAAAATACACCGTATCATCTCTATCGTCAATCTATTCCTCCAGCACTTGCAACTCGCAACGACCGTTCCATTGTCTTCCTCGGCGTTCTAGCATCTCCTCAGATCCCTACATATGCTGAGCTTTCTGCCCTCTGGAGCATTGCTTATCTCGAAAACATGCATTCCCTTGAGGTGGATAAAGTTTTCAATGATAAATTGACAATGGATCTAGATACCGCTCGAACCAATGCATTTATGAAGTGGAGATATAGAAGAGCGGGAATCATTGAACCAAACGTGGGAGCGGAGGTTCAAGATCTTTGTGATTTACTGTGTGCTGAATTGGGGGTAGAAGGAAAGAGGAAGGAAATGGTTGGAGGGTGGAAAGCGTCATGGAATGAGTGGTTCTCGCCGTATAGAAGTGTGGATTATAAAGGTATTGTAGGTGAATTTTTAGAGGTGGTTAGAAAAAGAGAGGAAGCAAAGGCGAAAACTGAGTAGAGAATTTTGGAGTTTGATCTACGTGTAGTTAAAAGATGGATTTTCATTCTCTTCATTAAATCGATATAGAAAAGGCGCTTACAATACTTTGACTTGCATAGTATATTTTGCTTCAAATTTTGAGTGACTCGGAAAGGGAATTGGATTTCATCACTTACCGCAAATACATCATACTAAATTTGAATCTTCTCCTACGAAGATGTGTTTTAGTCGATCAAATGCGTCGTGGAGACTCTGTAAAAGGTAGAACATCTCCTTCATGTGAAAGAAAGTCTCTTCCTGCCGACAGCGGACGCCAGGATGATAAGGGAGACGTAAAAGCTTCGCCCGTTTGATCTAACTAGCTGACTGGCCACTCATTTGTGAGAGCATTCGACTTTCATAGGGAGGGTCTTTTACAAGAGAGAACCACAAAGTTTACAATAATACACATATCTCACATCCTTGCATTACGCGTTTGTGTCTGTGGAAGACAGATCACTGATCTCTCTCTTAATTGAGTATACGAAATAATATACGACGCCACTGATACACTTTTCGGAGCCATAGCTATGGATTCTCTCATCATTCATAGAACTCCAAGTTATGGGCAATGACTTTGACAAGAAATATATAAGGACAGAGCGTGTGATATGCAAATATCACTGTAGAACTAGAAGTTGTTATCATCCTGCAACTGATTGTGCTCAGTCTTCGTTGTCTTTTCTGCATAGTATCTTATGAGAAGTGGAACAAAATAGAATAGAATAAACAGTCGTTTCACAGGGAAAGGTAAAGTTATAAGATATGGATCATGACATCCGAACCGGTGTCCCTTCTTACTAAAGTACATTCATACACGTTAGATATGGTTGGTTGAGGCTCTTAACTTGAGCATCATACAGTAAGATATGCAACAAAAAGAATAGACGTTTAGACGCTTCCCCTCTAATTCAAAAGTGATTGCAACAATATTCACTCCTCAAACTGCTCTACATCCAATACTTCTTTCAAAATGTTTGCTGCTGTTCAAGATCAACTAAATCTCCTACATCTCAACAACAACAACATACTTATCAGTCGACAACTTCACAAACTTTTTCCTTTCTCATCAAATACTTGACACAGCCTTGTAAGCTTTGAGTGTTAAGCTCAAGGCTACACAATTTTTATTGTAGTAGAAAGATCCAAGGACACACTTCATAAGGATAAAAGATTTCCTTTCTGTCATCTTGAAGATTCACCTTGAGCTCAAAAACCTTGAAGTCCCAAATGACCTCCATACCGGACACACATCAAACAGCTTCAACTCATCCAAGTAGGAATTCAGCATCAAAATCACCACCAATCATTGTATCCTCTCTTTATCTGAAGAGATCCACTTGGAAAACCTCAGAATACCCATAATCTGACGGCATTGTGGCGTCGCTCAACAGATTTGAAAGTTTGTATAGAGTAGTGAATTCCAGGTTGCGGAGAGCAGGACTTTGACAACCTCAGTACATTACTCAGTTGGCCACTCAGCCAACACACAAGACTTACACAAAACTCACATCTTTGATGAACTGTGAGGATTTTCAAAGAATCCCAAAAGATATTAACAGTAGATCAAAGCTCGTTGAACCAAAGAATCACTCTGCTAGAAAGCAGGACAACCAGACACCAGACACCAGAAACCAAAATATTATGATATTCAAACAAGGAGATCACTCTAAGAAAGCCTAAACCACAGAATTCTCGAAATCATTCCAAAAATTACCATCCCTTCATGACAACCATCAGTCGCTTATTCACACACTTACTCCTAATGAAATTCCGCCACCTCAAGTATGTATCAAGAAGAGTGAATTTATATTCTGATCATACGTAGTACTTCGACTTACCTTTAGCTCCAACAAACTTTGCACTATCAAACACAAAATATTCCAAGGTACAGGAATCTTTGTATTCTTATCAAAACCATTCACATCCGACCCTATATATTTTACTAGTCTCCCAATACATCTAGCTGTCCACAAGCATCCATATCCACAATCCATATCCACACGCGAAAACGAGGTTCTTGACTTAAGGCTGTTCTTCCGAAAGAATGAAGTCTGGATGAACTCTCAAGAACAACATCATCATATCTCGGGCTCCATGTTTTACCTTGTTAAAAAGTTATCTGTCGTCGACGCCAATACTTCATAACGCATGACCCAAACTATTAGCTCAATTCACATTTTCAATCTTCCCACAATCCCAAGATTATATTAGTCCAAGATCTAGAAATTCACACAACCATATTTATTTACCCTGACCACGTGGATTTTGTTCTATCGATTAAACAAGGCTACGGTGCCAAAACATAGCTCTAATATTCTCTACCCTCGGAATTATCACGCGCCTTCTCGAGTATCATCGATCTAAGACGCGCTCTTGAGCCGTTTTGCTTACCTCTCACGACCTCATCACTCTGATCAGTCGCACTGCTTCAAACTGCTTCTCTGCCATTCGACTCACAGTATCCACTTTTTACAGTCGTTTCCAGCTCTTTCCAGCCGCCAAGACGATATCTGCCCTTGAATATCGAAATGCGACATCCACTCGCTTTGTTGGCGGTGGTTGTCGTCTTCCTGTGTTCCTTGCTATGCATGGCAGATAAGTCAAGTTCGAGTACCAGTTTAGATGTCCTAACCCTTACTTCATTCACTACCATTCAACCAAAACCCGTCATTATAACATCCTCGGAAGTATGCTTCCCGCACTGGCAAGAAGAGTGCATTCTCAGCTAATGAGTATCTTAGTATGTGACTCCAAGTACTAAGTCTCAAGGAGAATTTACCGTGACTGGAGCATTGGTCATAATATATACAAATTACCCGCCAAATGAGTCACCAGTAAGAGGAACTTCGACGGAGTTCCGCACTTTCACGTATCCGGGGCCAGTCGAGACAACATTCCCGACGGTTTCAACCAGGACCCTGAGCTTATCTATTCCGCAAACAGCCGCCACATCAAGTACTGAAAACAGCGGAACAGCACCATTGACATCGGATTCCTCATCGAAGACCAATACAAGTGGATCTGAAGTTATGCCTGTCTCTTCCACAACATCATCCTCGACCATAACATCTGTCACATCGCCATCAACATCAACACCATCCAACACGGGACATTATAAGTCAAGACAAATTTTGGTCATAATAATTCCTACCATTGTTGGTGCGGTTCTCGCTCTCGTAGCAATCGGCTTGCTTATATGGTGCTTACGTAGAAAGAACTTGAAGAAGAGAAATAATGATACACAAACCTTTATTGCACCACCGGAAGAAAACATGCATGATGGGCAGACTTCACACATAAACAAAGAGGATAGGGTATCCTTCCAAAGAATTAGCTTACGAAAGGACCGGGCAAGTTTCCTCGATACGTTAGGCTCGACGAGCAAAAAGTTATGGCCGTCTTGGCCTTTTGGTGAAAAGACAACCTTGGGCACTGATTCTATCAAACAAGCCATTATGGGAGCTGCGGTACCAGTTCCTTTAACACCATCACGACCCGTAAGGTCTTATGAGCAAGGACTGCAGTATGTCACCACCCCTCGACCAGCTGAGCTTCCCGGCGATTCCACGCTATTTCATAATAAAGCTTCGACTGTCCACCAATCAAAATCTCCCAATGGTACATCTATCGCTCCTTCAACTCCACCAAAGTTTCCACACAGAGATCCCAAGCTGAGCGGAAAAGAAACCACTAGGCATGTTTATGCTGAGCCGGAACGTCCTCAAGGTAAAACGAGCCTTGATGGATCAATACAGCCACATTGGTCAAATTATGACGGCCATATCTCAAATCATAGTTCTGAGCTTCATGGAGCGGTTCTATCCCCTTCTACGCCAGCTACAGCAGGACCCTGCGGCGGTAATCGGCAGATTTTCCCACCCTCGATCCCTAAACTTCGAAACAAATTGGTTACAACGCCAACCAAGAATTGGGTCGAGCCTCCATCAAGCTTTTCCACGCCGACGAACTCTACTTCGCCCAACACAAATTCCAGCGGTACACAACCTACTCCAAATAACTGGATCGAGCCGATATCCGACGCCACCACTGGAAATATAAATCGCTCATACAATGGCATGCCTCCTTTCCCGGCAGAAGCCGATGTCCTACGTACCGTTGCAGAACGCGATAATGCCCTCGCTATGTTGGAAGGAAGAGGAAAAGTATACGGAAAAGCCAACATTTCTGATATCTATGGCGAAGATAAAGAACACCGGTTTCGCGAAGAGGCCATGAAAAAAGCCGTAAAAAGAAGTCTAGCACGACGAGAAGAAATCCGGGCTAGATTTCCGTTCGCAGGTGCACCAGTACCGGGCACCGTTACTGACGATACCCACGATATTTCTTATACACCAACCGAGGACGGTTCGTCAATCCAGCGTGTTGATAAGGATAATGAAGATGGGGGGTGGATGTGAAGCAGTTAGGGGGTAATGATAATGAAGCCATAAATCGGAGGAGCATTTGCGGCGCTTGCGGATACCATGCTGAGCCGGTTCTCAAAAGACTTTTCCTACCTTCCTACTTTCATTTTGTTGTTTCTTTTGTTGATGACTGGGACGCTTAAAAATTGACTAGAAGTTAAAGAGAGATTGCCCTTGGATAAATGGATAAATTGATGGTATCGTGAAGGATTGATATGGGATAATGGAGCTCTTTACGATGAAGTGAAGCAAGTCCATAATAGCAGAAGAAATCTGCCTCTCTCTTTCCTCTGAGAACTGCTGATATCTAATGATGATTAGAAAGAACTAGATTTCCTTATTTTTGGTATGGAATCAATAGAAATCAATAGAACTGATAAACAAAAAAAGTATTAAGATCTTACAAAACGGATTCAGTTGAATTCGGGAGTTGAGGTCGGAGAACAAATTTCAAGCCTTCCAACGGTTGCCGAGGATTACCCAATTCAATAGCTCCATATTTGATATTTCCAGGTGGTATATATATCTCACTGCTTGACACAACCTTAATCAAAGGGTGTTATTTGATATCACAACCCCGTTATCGCTTGATCCCACAATGACTCCTCGTGGTCTTGCAATTAGTATTGGAAGTGGTAGTAATGGTGTAAGCTCTTGTCAACTTTTCTGCCTGTATGATATAGATAGAAGGTGGTGGGTGGGTTTGTACATCATCAAAACTCATGACGGAGCTCGTACTCAAGGCTCATGGGTCTGGGGACCTTCAAAGTTGTTGGATACGCAGAGCTTTTAGACTCGAGGAGAGAGCTTTTTTCCATAAATATACACATGCTCCATAAATCACATGATATCGTATCAAAGTACCATATATTACTTGACTAATAGCTCAATACAGGGTCACATCATATCTCGGATCCTTTCTGACCCTAATAAGGGCAAGTAAGTAAACTAAACCTCGATCCCCAAACAATATTTTAACAATTCCCAGCTTGGCCATTGCTCTCTTACGCAGAGATCAACGAAACCTGCCCATAATCTGCCCCACGATTCTCAAACAAAGCCCTCGATCTTTTCTACAAACACGTCGCACGCACAACAAATCTCAGATTTGCGAAAGCCCTTCAAAAGTGTTCTCAATCACACATCTTTCGAGCTCCTCCCCGTGGACCTCTCTATCTTCACCCTCAACACCAATAGCACGGCGCCATGAACAGACATGCTCTTTAAAGACTCCCGCAAAGTCCTCTCCGACAGTATCCGAACCATCTAAACCACTATACGTCTACGAGAAATCTTCAAGGCCAGCCGCTGAGGAAAAAGATCCGTGGCAGCTAATAGGTAGTTTTGTTTCGTCTAAAAGAGCAGCGATATTGTTAGGTTTAAGTCCCGCCGAGGTTCAGAAATATGCCATCTCAGGAGAAGTATATAAAGAATGTTACAAGTTTTCTTACGAATAGTCTTTGATTATTTTCTCGAAATTCAAATTCTCGTCGAAATTTCCTTTGAGCATCACTTTGGTGAACTTTTATATTAAAGACAAGCCAAATGGAAGGATTACCTTCATCGGGACGGTGGCCGCTTTTTACAGATGATGTTAATTTACGGAATCGAGAATAATGGCTAAGTTGATTGGCGGCAGGTATGCGAGGAAAGGTGGTGCATATGATGCATTAGATTGCAAAACTAAAGATTAAGAAGCAGCTTGGGTGGCTCTTAAGTTTAGAACAGTGCGAATTTCAATGTAGTAAGTTGACTAATTTTCACTCATAAGCATATATACTTCCTGCTGTGAATAACATAATGCTGATTTTTCAGTGTAGGAAAAACGAAATTATAACTGAGTGGGCAAGAGCTAGTACTAGGTATTATTTAGAAATACTTTTACCGATTGTAAAGTCTGCGGTAGTGTGAAAAATTGAAGTTATATCATAAAATATTTACTGCCCTTTTGATTTACCGGCTTTGAGATAGCTAGATCGATTTTACTGATCTCCACCACGTACTGAAGATATGTACAGAATTTCTAATGGATCAAGCTATCACAATACGGGAATCATTGATAGATTTTAGGAAATTCTCGATTTCATGCACCCATCCTTTTGAATCTAAACACAAAATTGTGGTATTCATTCCCATAATATATAACGGACATCTATACGGCTTTTCCCTCACCACCGTCCATTCCCTCCACTCTAGTTCTTTGTCAAGCCCTTCGTAACCTCTTACCTAACGCCCTTACTACTTCCTACCATAGTTCCCCGCTCTACCTCATCATCCAAATCTCTCAAATCCAAACCGGTACTTCCACCCATCTGTCCCATGAGCCCTTGTCTCTCAGCAGCAACGCCCTCCCCTCTTTCCCTCTGATTCTCCCTCATCAGTCCTCGCATCTCAACCTCCTCCATATCTTCTTCTTCCCCTTGCAGAAAGATCTCATGGCCACTACCCTCATAAACCCACATTGCAGTTACACATCCCGCCGCAGCCACCACAGCGGTTTCCCACCACGCCCACCCCACCACTCCCCGTTCCAATCCCTGTCCATACCAAATCCCGCCGACCACTGGTCCCACCGTGCGAAATCCAGCTGATACCGATTGCCCAATCCCATGTATCGTACCCAGAACCGAAGGATGAGGTGAACAATTATTCAACAAGATAATGGTGGCAGGAAGAGTAAATGTTCTCGCCGCAACAGCAAGTAAAAGCACAAAAAAAATACCAATCCAGATAGCTGGTCCAGCAGCTGGTCCTGGCGCCGGGGCACTAGAAGGTAATACCGCCAAATATGGAGCAAAGAAATAAGCGACAGGGAATAAGATAAGGAAAAATCGAAAACAAAGGAGAGTACCGAGTCTGGCATGTACAGACGGATAAAGGAGAACCTGTAGAGCCATGCCTAAGACGCCAAGAATGGATGTCGCAAAACCGACAGTGGCTGCAGGCATCCCGAGACCCCCTGTGAATACAAAAGGAAGAGATTGAGAATCGGTGGAGGTAGGTCGAGGGGTCGAGAGAAAGAGTGACCAGAGATTTGTGAAGGCTCCAAGATGGAAATCGAAGAAGGCACCAGTGATCAAGGTGAAGATTACATTTTTGGTCCAAATGCGGCTAAAGGGTAATTTGTTTGCGGCGGGACGGGTGACTGATTTAGGGTCGAAGTTATCGAGGCTATCAGTTGAGGCCTCGAGATGGAAGTAGTCAACCGGAGCCACAGTAGTTCCAAAACCTATTGATTGTTTAATACGATTCATAAGGCTAATTCCATAATCGGACTGGCCACGCGCTGAAGGAAGAGTCTATGATAAACACCAAAGTTAGGATCGTCTATTCAGATATTTAGGGATGGAGACATCGGAATATATGCCATGCCAAGAGCACGCACCTCTTCTAATCCCAGGAACACGATGGCGCCGGTAGCTACCAAGAAGACGGCATTGAGGATGCCTGGAAGAGCATAGGGATATGAGTGAAGCCACTCGAATCCGAATACAGCTTGGTCACCGAAAAGACCGGGGAGTGTCATTGCTGGATCGGCAAGTAATCCACCCATGACTATGAGCAATATTAGTACATGATGGTGTGATTGCTCCAATACTATATACACATACCTGGACCCAATATACCAGCCACGTTGAAACTCATGGGCAAGATCAAAAAAGCTCGAGATTGATATTTCTTTTCTTTGGTAAACTCTGCAACCATGGTACGTCTAATCAAAAAGGTTTAGCTATCATATACTTGAAATAGAGGATCTATGTACTAACATAATTCCAACAGTACCATTGATAGCACCACCAAAAGCCCGAAATAACGCAGCTTGCCAGAATGTGGTCGAGAATCCATATCCCACACACGAAATGGCCGTTCCAACCAACCCAATCATCAAAACCATTTTTCTCCCCCAGGTATCAGCGGCCTTACCCCATAGTACCGCAGTACAGACTTGAGCCCCGGTGAAACAGCCTTGCAGTATCCCCGCCTGCGACGAAATAGCAGCATTAGATAAACCCGAATCAAAACTCTTCAATTGGTAGAACATATAGGCTTGCAACGAAGCAACTTGTAAGAAATCTACCAATCTAGAAAAGAAGAGAATGGCTAGTTGGTCTTTCCGCGGCAATGACATCCAGGTCACTGCTTGTGGCTTGGGACCAGATGCTTCCGAATCTGGTTCTGAAGGAGTACTACATCGTGATTCGAAGGTCTCACGTGGGGACTGAGGCACAAGAGAGGTGTGTCGACGGTGAAAACCACTCACCCCTCTATGCTCGGTTAGGGACGGTGACCATAACGGCGTTGGAAAGTTGTTCTTCTCCGACATGGCTATTAACTTTCATCTAAGGATTTATGTGGGAATAAAACGATGAAATAAAACCAGAAACGCCCAAAAGTCACGGAAATAATCAACCAGGCCAAAAAATGAACGGTACAAATGAACAAGCAAAAAAAGAAGGGAAAGAAGTTAGATTGAAAGATTGGAAGAGATTGGGTGGCTCAATCAGGAATTGTGCCAAGTAGGCAAATGGATGCTGAAAGAAATGGAAGAACGGAAAAAGGATAAATCATAGAGGGATCAAAATCTGTACTTTCATCTCCATCAACAAAACATTTGGATGTCTCTAATCGGAGTCACTGCTCTTTTGCCTCGTGGATGGTTAGAGTTTTGTGCCTTATCCTTGTTGGTGGAGGGAAAGATGTGTGCGTATGGGATATACATCATCATCAATCTCAGTATGATGCTTGGCCCATAGCTGCGTAGGTGAGTGCGTTCGCGCTCTGAACAGAATGGTTAGTTGTATTCATGATCCACCTCAGATCCCAACTTTCCAGCTTCCCGAGCCTTACCAAATTATGCTCTCTCGAAAAACGGTTGGTTCTCGGCTGGTATCCATTTTCTGCATTTGTTCGACAATCGTCCAACCGAGATAGGGATCAGGATAAAAAAAGAAGAAGCAATACACCAGGGCATAAATAGTGCAAGGGGCAAGGTAATAAAAATGACACGGATGAAGGTCAAGGATTGACGATGTTCAAACTTCTTCCACGTTCTTACGTTTAGATTCCCTACCGACTGCTGAATGCCCATGTAAACGGTTAACTTGGCGTGTAATTGGATATTGAATTACTGGGGATTCGAATTCGAGGCGACCTCTCAGCCAATGCACCCACTCTGGAGGAGACGCCCAGAATACTTGGAATATCCAGAATACCAGAATGCCAGAATATCACTAGGTAAGTCATCTCAATTAAAAATGATGATGAAACTTTTCTAGGATCGAAGAAGATGAATGACACTGGCAGCGATTAAACGATTGAACTCGGATTTCCAAGCGCGATGCAAGCGCCCACCCGAAAAGTCTTGGCGCGTCGCGTCGCAATCTAACTCTGCCATGTCAAGGTTTTCCCATGTCAATGTCCTTCCATATCCATATCCCACGTCCATATCCGATATTCCATATCCCTTGCTCGTTTCCAGAAATCTTTTTTTCCTTCTTGTACGAGTACGTCCCTAGTACTAACTGCTTTAATTACATTAAACCACAAATTATGAAACGGCCTAGAAACCTGTAATGATTCTTTCCCGAGAAGCATTACGACTACTCAGTGTGAACTGCAAATTGCAGTCGTTCATTCATACACGTCTACGTCAACTGCTGCATCTCCTAGACCATAGACATGTTTCTATACCCCCACCATACGTTCTAGAGACTCAGAGACTCAAAGACTCAGAAACTACTTCGTCTCTAACTGCTTGAAATGCTTCTTCCTTCTCACGATAGCCTTCAAATGTTGCTCCCACGTCCTGAGCTCCAGTAAGTTCTTAACCTCCAAAGGTTACAATAACCCTTCGACTCCCCACATACAGATGGTGGCAGTTGATCTTTTTTAATGCTATTAAAGTATTTCTGGCTGTCAATTGCTACTCTATCCTAGTAGGTTTTGATCCGATTACTTACTTCCCCTTGTAAATTATTATTCCTTCATCCATCCATCCATTCACTCATACCCAAAGTCTCATGAGCAAATGACATACATCTTTTTATTCTCGCGTTGCTATTGAGTCAGATTACCATGGGCTTGTCGTTGTTCTCTCTTCTTACCCTTCTCTTACCTATCCTCACTGTTGCTGAGATAGGCCCTTTTTATGGCGATGATGCTTTCGATGCTGGTAGCTATGGATCATACCCAGTCCACACCTATATGTCAACCGACGTCGTTTCCCCGCGTTTAAATATGTTACGCTCAAGTACCCTATGTCGAAATGATTTATACTGGGTATTGAGTCCTCGGGGGAGATCCATTAGTGATCCAGGTCCAATGATTTTGGATTCAGCTGGAAATTTGATTTGGACCAAGGGAGGTTATGATCAAGTCTATAATCTTCAGGTTCAGGATTTGTTGGGGGAAAAGTATTTGACCTTCTGGGCTGGAACCGATGCTGTGCAGGGACATGGCGCGGGAAGTTATTATATGGTCAGTATACGTTGTGTCGAACGCATCTATTTCGGTTTATGCTGACTTGCGTAGCTTGATAAAAACTATAGGGAGGTTCATAAAGTCGTTGCGGCAAACGGTCTCGCGGGCGATTTACACGATTTTACAATCACCAAAAACGGCACGGCCTTGATTACAATTTACGACGTTGTGGTGGCCGATTTATCATATGTTGGAATCCCTCAAGGGTATGTTTGGGATTGTGTTATACAGGAAATTGATTTGGCTTCCGGTGAACTCTTGTTCCAGTGGAGAGCGGCAGAGCATCATCCAATCTCTGATACATATAGAGATATGCCAGAGGGAGATGGAGGAGTAAACTCTGCCTTCGATTTCTTTCACATAAACAGTATCGATAAGGACGCCAAGGGCAACTTCCTTATTTCCAGCAGATATTTTCACTCCCTGACCTATTTAAACGGTACCACTGGGGATATTATCTGGATTCTAGGAGGCAAGAAAAATATGTTCAAAGATCTTTCCGGTGGACTAGCTACCAATTTCGCATATCAACATGATGCCCGCTGGCGCCACAATCGCACCGCCATTTCCTTATTCGACAATGCAGGCGATGATTCTCATCCAGGAAATGCTACCCGCGGGCTTCTCGTCTCCCTCGATGAGATCAACATGACGGTAAAAGTCATTCGTGAGTACATGAATCCCAACGGTATCCGCGCCATTTCACAGGGAAACCTTCAAATGCTGGACGATGACCACGTAATTATGGGTTATGGAAACACTGGCGCATTCACCGAGTACGATACCAACGGAACCGCTATTTGTGATGTACATTTTGGACCACAAAGCAGTTTCGGAGCTGGAGAAGTCCAATCATATCGGACCTTTAAATTCGACTGGCACGGATGGCCCACGACCGACCCCGACGTCCGCATATTGACCAATGGAGAAGATTGGTTGAGCCTTTATGTGAGTTGGAATGGAGCAACGGAAGTCAGGAAATGGTTATTACAAGGGGCTGATGAGCCTGAAGCAGAAGAGGGAGAGTGGGAAACTCTAGATTACGCGGACAAAACCACTTTTGAAACAGAATTTGAAATTCACCGCATGTATCCAAGATACCTGAGGGTGAAGGGAATGGGGAGTTACAATAATGTGACAGGAGAGGAAGAGTTATTGGGGGTAAGTTTCCCGCTGGATGTGAATTTAGAAAAGGTAAGGCTAACTTAATTTCTTTTCTTGCTTTAGGCTTCGAGAATCTTTAATGCTGATACTGGAACGCAGATTTGGTCGCTGAAGCCTGTGAGATTGGAGGGGTCTAGTAGCTGGCCATTGCTGACTTTAATGGTGTTTGCGGGGATTGCTGGGTTAGTGGTGGGAGTAAGAGAAGCGATGATTTGGAGAAGAAGGAAGAGAGGGCCTAGTTTATTGAGGTGGAGGCCTCGGGGTCTAGGAGTTCCATTGTTATCCGGTTAGGGGGCGAGATTTGGGAAACGGAGCAAAACGGAGGTTGTTTGGAAACTTCTGGGGGAGTTCCGGTCGAATTTCTATTCTGCACATAAAACACATTTTCTTCCTTGGGAGAGAAGGGAGCCGCAGATACCCATTGCATATACCCATGTAAATACCTACCAGTCTTTGAGTACCAAATAAAATGAATCTACAATCCACGTTTGATCCAACCAATCAGTCCATGACTGGGTACGCACTTCTGCGCCCCTATCTTCCCAAAAAGCACCGACATTTACAACTTCCAATGCACCATCTATCAATGAGTATCCGCCAATGCCTATCATCATGATCCATTCTTGCAAACACCCATGCGATCAATACCCAAATGAGCACGACTCATGCATATGCAAAGCACAGACCAAACAGAGTAAGTAAGAATCTAGGTCTTGCACCAGTATATCTTATCATTTTCATTCTCTGGCCGCGTCACCTTGAAATGATGCTGTTTTTTTCGGGGTTAATTTCCAAAGCGTTACGGAGATGAGTATTATGTGCACAATGCTCTCGGCGGAAAAAGCATGCATGATTTTGATCTATCTGATCTATTGGTTTCCATTTTTGACCTGCCCGTGATCTTTCTATGTGCATTGTACTGGAGGTTGGAATGCGGTGGGTGATATGAGTATGACGATTGTCCAGACTCAAACACCTTGTCCGCTTCCATTTCCAAACCCCACACCCCTCTTGTGCGGTGATCCAGTCCCCGAATTTCCAAAGTTCTTTGAGGCTTCAGGCCCCAGAATTTCATCTTCTCTTATCTGTCTTTTCTCCTGATCCAGAATAGAGTACGCGTCTGTAATTTGGGGTTTGAAGCTTTGAGGTGGCCATCGAGATTAGTTTTTGTGGGTGGTAATGTGATGTGAGTGTATAATCATAAATTCCAGATGAAAATATGTTTTTCTTAAAAGTACATATTATAAATGGTTTATTTATTATATAAAGATGAAAAATGTAAAGTATGATTTAATATACGAACTTTGAGTCCGGCGCCTCAGTGCCTGAAAAATATAAAAAGGTTATTATTTTTATTTTATTTTTTATAATATCTCAAAACCTATCTTATAACTTTTTCTTTAAAGGGATATTATTATTTTTTAAAAACTTAAATTCTTATGATTATAAGTGTTAAAAGGAATGACCTTACACAGGGAATAGTGGGAAGCTGATAGGGCAGAACTGAGGCTATACTGGTCTTGTGTATGTTCGCTCTACATCTAAGTTCTACGGAAGTGCGAAGCTCTCCTACAGAGAGCTTCTCAATCTAGTCCTAATATGACTAGTGCCCTGTGCACGTGCTACGCAGGAACCATTCACTTTAACAATAAGTTTATTTTTATTTTTCAATTTGTAAAATTTATATTAAATTATAAACTTTTTAAAGGATTATATATAATATTTTTAAAAAAAGATTTTTATTTATATAAAATTTATTATATATTTATATATTTCACCATATAAAGATTGAATTAAATATAAGAATATTTAAAATAAATAAAATAAAACAAGATAAATCTATATACATATCGTTTACAAAGAGTAAGTGAGTCGATCTTGAAGGTGGGATATATGCTGTTTGGTATAATATATAATAGAAAAAGTAACCCAACAAAAGAGCTAGAATGTACAGTAAATGCCCATACCCTACAAATCCGTTCCAGCCGGAGCCCAAACCCAATAATGCTTTGCTTCTTTCTAAATGATATACAGTAACGCAAGCAACTTTCCCCATCCCAATACCGTATTTACCCATTCATACATCCTCTTTCCCGAAGTTTCGCCGTTGATCTCTTCATCATCCCTCACCTACAACAAATTCCAAATCCTCATCAAACAAATATATGTCAGTCCACAGCCAAACACTATACAGACGTATCTAAACAACACATTCATCAATTGACATCTGTTTCTCCACTTCGATCGATCAACGAAGTCATTGTTATCGTTGACTTTGGGGAATGGTCTATCCTTGGGAACCGCCTCTCCCAAAAAGTCGCATAATTTCTCCCATCCATCAGTAATCTTATATTCCAGTAATTTGCCCTCGCCAGCCGGCCCCATTTCCTTCACAATATTTCTGACATTCTCATAATGTTGAGTATAAATCTGTTTTCCCTTATTTTCAAAATCTCCCTCGAAGAAGCAATCGAAAAACTCTTGCAACATGGGTTTATACATGCTAGCAGCCCAATCCCATCCCTTAAGTTTCTCGAGCTCCCAGTCGTTCACGCGCCAGTTTACTGTCTTGAGTGTAGATGCGTGCCATGAATCGACGTCGCGATTTGTGAGGATGATTTTGGCTTCGGGATATGCGGCGATGAGTTCAGGGGCGAAGGCTATGGCTGGCCAATCACAAACTGCTTGACAGTGACCCAGAAGTTGATCCCAGTCTGCGCGGGTGAAGGCGGGGCCGTTATGGTACTTGGCGTCGAAGGCATCGCGCCAGAGGAGACAGTCCGGTGGGTTTTCGATACTGGCTGACATCATGTGGTATGTGTCTACATAGCCTAGTTCACGCATTGCTGCTCTCATTGCTGTGGATATCGGTCAGTATTCTGTTTGCAGATGAAATTGGTTGAAAGGGAACGAACATGCAGTTCCAGTCCTACCCAGCCCGAGAATGAGAACTTTCATGGGTACTTTACGGCGGCAGTTTCGACGGTTGATGTCGGTGTCTGCAGTAAAGATATCCGTGATAGGTTTTGGTGTGTAAAGACGTGAGTTCGCCATTATGAAAGGTACGATATGATCTATTTGCAAAAGGAATGGCAATTACTGTGTATAACAATGATGTTCAAAAGAAGGAATATATGGGTATCTTGAAATGGAAAGCAGACCTAATCAGGGTATAGTATAGAGATAGAGAGAGAAATATGCAAAAAGCAAAGAGAGATGATATGGATAAAGATTTTGAGAGACAACACCTACAAATGAACTTCTATATCTATCTAATGAAGGCGTTTGAACGCCAAGACCATCCCGGGATGATAGGTCCATATAACCCCCTTCTCATGGATTTTAGGAACAGGGACCTCCAGAATTACGTAGACAAACATTCTAGCCAGGATGGATCGTTTGGACTCTACCCCAATCTCAACAACATGTAACATTTGAGATTCGCGGCCTGTTTATCTTGCTTCGGCTGCAGGCGGAGAGATGCAAGGAGAAATTGTGGGGTCTTGGGACATTAAGGAGGTTTAAAATGATATTAGATTAATGAGAAGCGCGTGTGCGTTTAGGAGTCTTCTCGAAACTTGAGACTGGCTTCGCTAGAAGCTTTTGGGAAATGGTGCATATTCTGGCTGTATACGCTTGATATTTAATACTACTACTACGTTTGCAGTCTAGCCTTCCGCGAAGAAAGGTAAGGAAATGCAGTAGCATGGTTCTGATGAAGAAAAGACATTCTGCTATGCTTGGAAGGATGTCGAAGACCAACCAAAGAATGCGTCTACCTGCGTATAACACTTCTGGGAACATCCCTCCTCCATTACCCATCAAATTATCACTAGTATGGACCAAATGAGCCTTATAAACTTTAAAAAAACATTCAGCAGAAAATGAAGGTAGATGTGAGCGGAAAAGGATACGATTTGATCAGAAAAAGAGTTAGAGTAGACAGATAGATTAGTTTTCAGATTGAAATTATAACAAGTTTAAGTATTATATATAATTCATTAAAACTAGACTTCAGTTCTTTCAAACTTCAAGATCATTAGTCATAATTTGTATTATTTGGTATTCCTAAATGTAAACAAATTTTCTTCTTTAAAGTATAATTTAGAACTTTAATTAATTAACGTAACGTATGGGGAACTCGGACATATGGGGAACTCGGACAGGTACCTTTACACCAAATTTTGTATGTAAAGGTACTTAGAGCGACTTTTTATATCTCTAGAAATACTAGAGATATAGTTTTGATATTTTGAAGTTTGATATATTCAATATAAATATTTAATATGGTAAAATTTTATAGAGATATAAAGTTTTTTCATAAAGATATTAAAGTTTCTTTCAAATTTTCGTTTTTGCCTAACAAAAATTACTATGAGAATTTTTAAAATCGTATTAATTTAAGAACAATATAATTAAAAAGTGTTTTGTAACTTTAATACTGTATTTTTATTAGATATTAAACCTAACTATCAAAAAAAAAATAAAAAATTATCTTTAATATCCATAGAGATATAAAAAGTTGCTCTAAGTACCTTTACATACAAAATTTGGTGTAAAGGTACCTGTCCGAGTTCCCCATATGTCCGAGTTCCCCATACGTTACGTTATATCATTTTTAATATTTTAAAAAAAAACTTAAAAGAATATAATATTAATGATCTTTTTATTGATTCTTGTACAATTCATTTGTTCATATATATAATTATAAATTGTATGTATAAATAACTTATAGATTTATTATATTTTACAAATCAAAGCAATTCAAGCATTCGTAGTATTCAATAGTCAAAGAACAAAGATAAGAAATAATGCATGTCCCTCTTATTTAAACAATGTGGATCAGATTTGGATCCGATTGTCAATCTTTTCTTTCTGGAATAGCCAAGGTGTCAAATGTCGGTTGAGTTGGTTTACCGGGCTTCGGGAAGAAATGCTTGACCATGTAGACATACTTTTCGATCTAAAGTGTCCAGGGGTTTCTTCTAACTTTTCTACACCTTTGCTTACGAGGACATCGGTTTCTGATATACGTATCTACCATAGGCGATATTTTGATGATGGACAATGATATATATATGCATGTGTTTCATCAGAGCGGATTAAACTTCATTTGAAGGTTAGTGGGATGCATTCACATTATGTATGACGTCTTGGCTTACGACTCGGGCCCCATCACACAAGCGATCAATCATCAATGGAGTGTGTGTGTAATTGAAACGTTTTGCGCGTTTGCGATTTGATTTATTTGGCACAAACTCGACTACTCGTACCTATAACAAGATAAAATACACAACTTTGCGTGATGGCATTGCTTCTATTTGTAACTCTATTTGTGTTCATTAACCTTATTGGGGCTGAAGCTACTGTTTGCTATATCTGTTCGTTTGACCTCTTTTATCATTCCAACTGACAATATTCGCAGCATGCGACGACGGTGTTTGACAGCACAAGCATGTCCCTGTCTGTCCAACTTGCAGTCGATCACAATATTCCGTACATGTTGTGGATACTAAAGAATCAACGGTCGATCAGCATAACCCAATGTTCTTTTGAGGAGCCCTTCTGAAACCTTGCAACCTGGGGTCTAACCTTGAAAATCAAAGCCTATCTAGGTCTTATCAGCAAGAGAAGATTATGACTTGGAAAAATATCCTTGAACATACCAAGGGCTGTCAATTAACATTACTTTGAAGCCCCTGAAATGGTGAAAAAATCCAAACAACGGCCGGCACAGCAATCAAGTGTTTGTTCGAGGGATATGAACTTGTGTTGAGGGATTACGAAAGATAAGTGCCAAGTTCTCACTTCGGAGCTCAAAGATTGAACAAAAGACATTAAGGCTGTCGAGCCCCCTGTCGATCCCGGCTTGGTTACAACTTCGGCCAGCTGGAAAAGATTCTGTCACCAGGGAGAGGATAGAGTAGACATGTTTTAGTCTATGAGATGCTGGAACAAGGTGTTGATCTTGATACTTGCATAAGTGTCATGGATTTTCATTGGAAGCGGGTAAACGATACGCAACCTTTCAGCTGAGCTTCAAGTACTTCGAGTCGCACCGAGATCTTCTATTGCTAGCCAGTTCCAATCCTGTTATCCAGGAACTTTATTCTTGGAACTCCTAAAAATCTTACACTGGTTGTATTTATGAAGCTCTAAACATATCCAAGTCAGAAATCCACAAATAAGTCCACACATGGTCTAATAGAGATTGCCGTAACAGTATAACTATATAAGTAATTGTTTTGGGGTACATCCGTAGACTCTTCGTGACAGTTGCGATACACTTTTCCTATCAAGAAGCACAGTTCTATTTCACTCAATTTCTGGCTTACCCTTCTCTTGAGTATGTTCTGTTTCGTCACTTTTTGCCCTGTTGCCAATCTGGACTGCAACTGTAATATCATAGCGGAGACGTCATATTGGGTTTCTTGAGACCAGAAAGAGCATCAGATTGAATTGATTGATTCTCTAGCTAAGCAGTTAAGCTGCGAGTATATATTCAAAAAATGAAGGAATAGGCTTAGGTATTCGGCCTTCGGAATTAAAGTGCTTTGAAATCAAAATATTGAAAGCAAACAAACAGTATACCAAAAAGGAAAGAATGAATTAAAAGTTGAGTTTTGTTTGCTCCTTATATGCATCATGCAATATATATGCATATGCTGCCAAGATCCCAGGAGGTCAACACGTCAAGACCACACTATTTGATCTCATTGATTTTTTGCCACTTACTTCTCAAGATTTGGCGTCCTTGGTTATGCTTGTGTTTCGCTGGTTTGGATTTTTCGGGGAAGTGGTATGAAAGTTGGAACCAATTTGGATTAGCAAGGAGAGGTGAGGCCGGAAACAGTGATTCAGGAGTTCAAAAAGCGAATGCAACTTGCATGATATTTGGTTTGAATTTATGGCCAAGAGCTCAGTTCGCTATATCAGATATCAGACGACGAATCATCCTTCTTCAATCAGGATGGTACTACAGGGTGTTGGGCTTGGATAGGACTAATTGTTCACAGGAAGAAATCTTGGATAAAAACACAATTCTCTTGAGAAGCACATTCCTCTGGACTAGCACCATGTGCTTGAGGGCCCCTCTGGTACTATGTCTCGCATAAAGGTGCTATAGGTAGGGAATACTAGTAATGAGTATCATGAGCATCTCAACTATCATTCAAGCCCGTGATTTTCAACACAAAGCGCTGCATACAGACGCCCAGTATTGATTCATACATCTTGCTGAGGAATGGCTTTACATCCACGTACATATCTCCTCAGCACCACAAGTCTCGACGTCAAATTAAGAGATTGAAAGAACCAGGGTATGAGCAGGGTATATTGTAGGGCTACAGGGCTGAAGCGATCCTCTATCACGCCATATTGATGGGCCATTGCGTGATTGAGTATAATAGCTTGAATAAGATGGCAGAATTGAATTGGATCAAGTCTGAGTGCGGTCAAATTCTGCTTCCTTCCGCAGGGAGGATGTATATGCAGACTTGCCATCTGGAATTTGGTATCTAAATGGCAAAGAGAAAGAATTTAAAACCTATAAGGTTGAAAAATGGGTTCTAGTTTTGACGGCTGGACGGTGAATGGACACTCATCAGTGTTGGAAGGAAGTTGGAAATCCTGATAGACTGGTATCAGAGAAGGCAAATGGTGAAGATCAAACACGGAAATCCAGCAACGCAGCCATATCAGCTTCTTCAATATCCCTCATCACGTCTTTCGCAAATTACTACCTTCCTTCACCGCAGAAATCAATACTCTAATTTAGCTGAATCAAGGTCAAGAGATTAAAGAGCAGTAACAGTTTTTAGTTTAACTTCAATCCTCTGAAATTATCGCAAACTTGTATCTTGGAACGTGAAGTTGACTATTTAGGGGATTCCATAGTTTCGAGCTCGAAGGATGGAGGGCGGTTGGTTTGTCCGTTTATATTGCGAAACTTACCACTTTCATAGTCCTAGGAACGTATTTCAAATTTGCATTGGTGAGTTCAAGGCTTGAAGTTGTATTCAGCATGAGCTTGACGATTGGCGGCGCATGTGTAATCGGTTTCCTGTTAATCGAGTTACGGTCAAGTGTTTGGGTCATCGGGGTTGGGCTCGTTAGTCTGATGATGTATTATCTAGTTAGTGGGATAGAGAAGTGTGGAACTGGGGGGCTTTATTGCATCTATGTCAGGTCGGTATGCTGGAGATCAAAACTTCAGGATTTTGGTATATTCCAAATACCCAAGATATGGAACGCAAGCTAGGGAAGATTTCTTGACGTACTGATCACAAAAGGTGGAAGATCTGGAATAACATATGAGTAAATACGATCAGCTGGACGTAGAATTGCGGGAGTGGATAAATCTACCATAGCAAGCAGTACCAAATACAATAGAATTCTATTGGGGCTAGTCCGAGTACCAATCCATGCAATTGTTTGATATATATGATAAGTCTAGTGGCACAGAAATGTGAAATGGCCCCCACAAAGGATATTGCGCATGGTAAAGAGCAGAATGGTCAAATTAAGCCTTTGATGGGCCGCCACAAGATGCACGACGAGGGTATAGGGTGTATGATGAGAAGAATAACAGTACTGGAAGTCATCAATGGATCTGTTGAAGAATATTGGAAGGTAAGGACTTGAGTCGGATATTTCTTTGCGTGCTGGCGATAAATTGAAGACATGGACGCTTACTGGTAAATCGTACGGGGAAGTGAAGAGATGCAAGAGTCCAGAAGTCGGTCGAGATAAATTTTGTATTCAACTAACTCATGGACTGAGCAATTTTCCTCCAGCTTGTTTATTTATCCAGAAGATGCGTGCGACGTTAGATAACATTGACCACATGCAGCAACCACACAGAACCCTTGAACTTGTTACACCCGGTATTTTGCTCGAGGTGCTTGTAGATAGCTGAGTATAGGAACAGATTTAGATATACAAAATGTTATTTGGTTAGATATCCGGGACAACAAATCTATTTTCTAATATTCTCGGAAGTTAGATATTAGGCACCAACCAAAATCTATACCCTCTTCGCCTGCTCCCATGCCACGGAACCCGTAGGTTTGAAACAATAATCTTCTCAATCCCATGCATTCCTAACCCCGTCGACTACTCTAGACGTTAGGTTCTTTTCTGCAACTTTCCATTGTACCTCCATCCAAATGCTTAATGAGTCTGCCGACCGAGCCCCTTATTCATCGAAATACGTGCTGGTGAAATTTCCACCCCCAACAAACTAATCAAAGGACCACTTATCGATGAATTCTCATGATTAACACAAGTTGAAGAAAAGAGGCCCATTCACGTACATGAGTGGGTGTGATGGCGCCACGAGCTCCTAATTGTAGATCCAGATATATAATTTGCAAGATGGAGATTAATTCCCGAAGAGGAGATTATGTAAAAATGATTAACTGTAAAAGAAATGGCTGAGGGTCTGCTGTCTTTCTTGAGCTTTTTGGTAAATCACGAAAAAAGCAGACCCAAGTATATCGCGGATACTTTTTTGTATGTTTTTGCGATGATTAATATGATTTTAAAAGAGGCTTATTGGATTCTATGGAGTTGTACCAAGGAAATTGATTCCGCAAAAGAAGTAAGTGATGTGCAGGACAGTATTCAAAGGTAAAACCTCAAACTTTGATAAAATCCGTTCTACATTTTAGCTCGTTGCCATTATCCACGGTTCTGAGAGCATCCGTGGTTGTCGAAACATATTCCGACGCCGTGTAAACCATGCAAGATATTCGTGCTTCCGTCTCATGTGTTGCTGCCTAACCAGTAGCTCTTAGTCTACCAAGCGTCTTCCCCGTGTATGTATCTGTGCTAGAATTGCCGAAAGCACCGTATGTAATAGGATAACGTAAATATCCGCGGCGCCCAGAATCTCCTGTCGCTCTCAGCGATCAAGAAAAGTGTTTTGGACCGTCTCTGCTGCACCAGAGATTGGGCCAATGCTCATTGACCAACAACTTTTGAAGAAGAAAAAAACACGTCTAGAGTCAAACCTTCCATTGATAAGATACAAATATCAATCAGTCGCATTATCTAACTCGTAGAAGTAAAAAGGCCGAAGTCAGTAAGAACCTGGTGTGTTTCAGTGGAGTCTGCAACGCCTGGACTGGCTGCGGAGGTCGCAGCCGCACCTCTTGGACGCTCATAAATGGTTCCTAAAACTGTGAAAATAGAGTACGGCCAAATATGAACAGAAACAGAGAAAAAGTAGTACATCAGGTATGTTTTTAGTCGTGAGATTCGCATATTGATCAAACGAGGGAGGCATGAGAAGCAAAGATAAAGTCTTGTTGAAAGATTAAAACTGCCTCGTCAATCATGAAATTGCCTGCCATTGATGTAGAAATCGCAAGATACAGGGTACAAATCTATGAATACGACCAAAACAAATTGAAATTTCCACAGTTTAAAACAACACTAGTTATGTAAAATGCGTCGAAGCCACGATCTGATGAAACAGCAGCAAGATGTGGAGCCAGGCCTCATCTTTCCGATTCTTACCTGCACCAATCAGTCGGATGTGATTGTAAAAATTCAAGAAATTCAATAAAATCTTTAGATTACCAGCAGCTTCAATCTTTTCAAGAGAAGCTAAAGATGGAAGCTATAGATAGGCTGATATTCAGAGAACCAGGATATCTGCGCAAATTGCATTTCAAAAAGTCTTTCCTCTCGCTTGTGACGGCATGCTCATGGAGATGACCTCCCTGTCGATCATCAAACCACAGAGTGAAAGGATTTTCCACTTGCAACTTGGTGAAGACTGCATTGAATTATCAATCCAGTGCTACATCCTGATACACGTATAAAAGCGGTTCCAGTAATCCAGAAAACCATAATGTCAGCGAATGAAATCATTTGCTGTATAATCTCTGCAATTCTCAACAACAGAAAGCCAGCCCAATATCTAGACCTGGGTGGAGCTTCTTCTAACCTAGCGGATAAACTCGGATGACAATGCCAAGTCGTTGGTACCTCTAAATCATAGCAGTCATAACAGTCCATGATAGGAACTGACTGACAGGTAACTAACGAGAGCGTGAACTGCACGGTGCCCTTTCCCTCCGGAGAAGAAAGGGGACGGAAACTTCCGCTATAACTGAATGGTCGGCGCCTGGAAACGCCTGGATAACGCCACAAACAACCAAGCCAAGAAAAGCTGGATTACAGTTCATACAGAACACACCTTCTCGCTCCTGCCATCAGCTTTTGACGGCCATTCTCCACTATCTTGACTATCTCTCTCCGAGATCTCCATAAGGAAAGGGTGAGCAGGGAAAGGGCCCACTAGTGGTATGTCCAGTCACGTGTTTTGAAGGGATTCAAATCCTTCTGGAGATCGATGGCGTACATATCGTGAATCTCCTAAGAGTTATTCCAAATATTTATTCCATTACTCCGTGCCATTCAAGAACTAGACAAGTGGAAACTATCAGTCTTATCGTCTCAACTTAAGAGTACATACTATCCTCGAAATGCACGATCTTCGATAACTGCTTATCTCTTTTTTTTTTTGAGGCTCCCTTTGCACTTGGCTTATCTACTTCGAAATTGTCACCATTACTAACAAAACCACATCACTTGTAGTTAGTGTAGCGTCATACGTTGATGGAAATTTTCCTCGACGGGCGAAGAAGACAATAGGTATAATCAATCATAAATGAGGCGGAAGCTGATAAAAGTTTTGATGTTTGTAAGACGCTTAATTATAATTTATTATTCTTCCAGTAGAATTAGAAAAAAGATTGTCTTATGTATAGCTGAGGCCTGTGCGCACATATTATTAGATTTAATCTTGTCTCTGTGTTACAGCACTAGTCGGGGTCGGGCTCCAGCTCGCCACAACCATGGACGGGCAACAATTTTGTTCAACTCCAATTTTGCCCTCACACATCTTTTCTCTTCACTACACTGCTTCGTCGACCTTCTCTCTTACGGAAAGGTCACGCTTGATCTTGTTATGTCACATTCTACATTTCAATCTACTCCAACCTTAAAATTTGGAACATGGATCCAGACCTCTCTCACGTGCCTAGCACGTGGCATCAGAATCCTGCGCTACAGCCCCTGTCTGCCACGGTAAGATGGCGTTGAAGAAAGATGGATACCTACATAGCTCCATAGATTTACTGGGCATGCAGGAGTGAATCCATTATTGGAAACTCCGGTATCCAGCTGTCAGAAGATAGTGCAGTAAGTAAGTATCAGATGAAGTCATGGCGGGACGATAAGGATAATCTATTCTATTGATCTAATTGACTAACGTCTACTCGTACTTTTCCTACTCCATCCTTCTATATTGAAAGCAGATGTGGAAACCAAACATAAGTCGTATACCATATGGAAGAGAAGCACAAAAACCAACAAACGCCACACAAACGAAATAACAACCTCCGGAGCCGATTATAAATTGATAGGAAATTAAAGCGCATGGTTCATTATCGTAATTTCCAAACGTACTAGGAGGTAGGACGAAGGAGCGGAGCTACGGAATTGATGATAGCCAGCTCTTTTTCTACGAGTCCCAAATGGGACCAAAGGCAGGAATTCCAAGATATTCTAAATCCTGCACGAGTTTTATCGTCAATTTCGGATTCGAAATGACAATGACAGCTTCAGATTCAGTGTCCCGGTACTGTTGTATCACAAGCGGAAGTGTCGCGGGTCTCCCCATGGTCGTCGTATTATGGATGTATGCGTTAGGCCCCAGTGCTTTGATAATGCCACCAATTTCATCACCATAAGTCGTCAACGGGTCTCGAGTTGACCAAAAGAGATTGATTCTAGTTTGTTGTGCAAGTATGACCGGTAAGCAGGGTGCGATTCCAGAGCCGGTAGCGACGAGTAAGATGCTTCGAAACATGGGAGCGATTCGTAAAACACCACATGTAGGCGTACGACGAGCCCAAACCTCCTTCGGTGGTTCGCTTATCAATTTTTTAGTCCAGTCGCCTGCGTTCGAAATAATGAGGGAGAAACCGTCTTTCTTTGGGTCTGCGACAGTGGCGAATGCATGCCATTCGAAGAGAGGGCTGCTGGATATGCGAATAGTTGTTCCTGGTGAAGGCCTAACGTAGTCGAAGTAAATGCGCAAGGCATGTGTTGAAAGTTGCTCTGATTGAACCTTGACCTTTCGGCAATTAAGCCACGTCATAATGATGCTCCCAGTAGCGACGGCGAGAAGCCACATGTTAGGGTTGACCAGTAAAACCTTGGTCAATTTTTGAGTTGACGATCGCTCGATATCACTAGTGAGTACGGTGAGAGTCCAGAGCAGAGCGAGTGCGGACCACCCAGCAAATCGATGGATGATTTCAAAGCTATTGTGGAGTTTTGCACGAATTGATGGATGAGCCATGACAATCATTGAGATGAGGAGAATATCCAAAATGTAGATAATGATGAGTAGGATGATCTTTTCCGCGTGGTACGGTCCCCTCCAGCTAGTTTCGATAGAGAGAAGGATGAACCAAAATGTTGCAGCTGAGGCGCATCCGGAATGAAGACCTCCCAAGTGGTAGATCTTTCCCATGCGTCGACGAATCCACAATGGAAAGCTTCTTGGCGCGGATGCAAAAATGGTATACAAACCATTGATTACATGCTCTTCCCGAATGACAATAGCGACCACCAGATTAATCGAGGTTGCCAAAGCAGCTGTCGTTTTGCTTGGTCTCCCATTGGTAGCCCATTCGTACAGGAATCCCACGACACCCCCCAAATTGAGGCAAAACACGATTGTGAACAGAAGTCGATATTCGGAGGTGATGAAGCGATAGAACCGGAGAAGGGGCGTGGCAGATTGTCTTGCGACATCTTCCAGAAGCTTGGGATCCACAGATACTTTCATCAAACTTGAGCCTCCAGAACTATTTGATTCTGCCAAACTGTTAGAGGATGGCGATGGTGGTACTTTGGTCGATTCGCCTATCTCGCTGGAGTCCGCCAAGCTGCGAACATCTGGCGACTCGACTATCTTTTCCGGTTCTCCCATATTGAAAATAGGTGAACGGAACAAGCAATAATATGACAAAGAGGCGATTGTAGTTGATCGTTCGCGGAGAAAGTCCCAGTAAGATATTGGCTAAGACCCTCGTGCTATATCTTCGTTGTTGAGGTAGATGTAACACGAAGAGAAAATCTGATCTGGAACAATGGAAGCAAGTGCAAACTCTGATGGTTTTCGAGCAAGGCTTGATCTGAGAAATAGCTGATGAGATGATGAGAGTATATATAAAGTTTTCCATCTGTCTTGAACAGCTCATGACAAATTAGTGAATATTGTTTCTATCCAAAAAAGGAGGACTCCGAACGCTCCATTAGGAAGTCCAGATGGATCAGGGCAAGAAGACCCACTAGGAGCGAGTGCCCTACCCGGAGGGATTGTACATACGGAGTTTCATTCGGATGAGGGGAAGTAATCGAATCCAATCCTAAAGGTTGATATCCCATCTTCGCTCTCTCCGATGCTGTTATCATTCTTCAAAAGAGTAGTACAAGATTGGTATCTTCTTCACGTACCATGGGGAGTATCCCCGTCCAGACTGGGATAAAACGTGCTTGCAATGCTACCCTCCCTTTCTGTAGCTCCTTTGCGCACTCACCACGTCATCTCAATCAAATTTTTTTAATTTTTTTTTCCTATGATACCCAGGTTCATATCACAGTGCTATTGGGGAAGTGGGACCTATTTTGCGTGGTAGATAGTATCTCTCTATACATCTCCTTCTGCTTCTCTCAACACCAGACTACAGGTCCGAAGTGTGGAAACAAGATAAACTCCTTGTAGATTTTTCCTCCCACTAGGATATCAATGGAACCCACCAAAGCCTTGTTGTGGGGTCAGAAGGTGTAGTCGTAACCGGGCCGTACCTCTGCATATTTTCCTGGCGCACATGTGTGTAAGGCACAAGAAGCACCTGTCCCATCATGCTCCACTACAAACTGCACCGTCATGTTGGAATGATGCTTGGGTATTTAGCTCGTGCATCCCTCTCAATCCTTTGAATTTTGCTTCCAATCCCGCTCTTGCAATCTGATATTGTAATACGCTGAGAAGTATGTGCACATACGTTCACCGCGAAACGATACACTTGAAGCGTACCTTCCGGCAGTGGTCAAAAAATTGGGAGCAAACGGAACGGTGTGAAAAACAACATTACGATCTTCACAATCCCTGAATTTTACCCTTCAATGATTTCATTTGATCTTGCGTTGAAACAGCCAATTCGTCGCACGCGTGGAATCCATTTCCCCAATAAATTATTGTTCATGAAATGCCAAAACCCCTCACATCAATTTACATTTCAGTCATTGATCTCGATTCAACATCTTGAACTACAAAAAAATTGATATGAAGTGGAGCATGTTCTTCTTTATGCATTCTTTCCAAACCATTGTTAATAATTCATACATACCCTGTTAGCTGGCGCGCTTACTCTCCAAGCAGAGTGGCCACCTTATCACGACGTTAACTCGTGCGGCCGAGAAGTATGCAGCTCCGGAGCTAGAAGCACGTTCCACAAGGTGGTAAACTACAAGAGGAATAACCTGGTTTATTTAGCGTCGGAGCTCATACTTTCTGGCACCACGAGTACTTTGAATTTTGGAGCTTTAAACGGCCACATCCCTTGCACGTCCAGATCCACATACAAAAACCCACCTTCCCCATTGCAACAAAACATTTGGTTGTCTAACGCTTTCTTGTAGCTAGGCAATTTTCACATGTTGCAAGCAGTGGGGAATATTTCTAGTTAAGTCATAGTCTCTGGGTCTCATGTAGCACCATGTGAAAATTGGAAAGGGATTTTCCCGGGTAAGACTTCGCAGGTACAGATTAATACCTCATCCACACCAACGGCGTGGGGGTTTACACACTGTTAACATGTTATATTTTGCAACTTCCGTTTATGACGACACTAAATTTCTCCACCTCACGAGCATTCAGATAATCTACATGCCAGCCCAAACGCAAGTGCACGGGTCGAGAGCAATTACCAATAACTATTTCTTTTTTGGTGTATCAATATCGCAAGACCCACAGCAGTATTGACGCCAGTGACATGGTAAGGACGTGTCATTGTGTGTTCAATCAGCTACATTGACCTATCAAATCTGAGGGCAATGAGGTTGGAACGCACAAAAAAATTGCAAGTCATGATGGAATGCGGTACATGAGTCTTCTGGTAATGGCTGTAGGCATAGAATGATTATACCTGCAGTGTTAAGTGTTTGGCACTGATAACATGCATCCAAATTGCATCTTTGCTCGGCTCTTGGTCAGTATCTGGCAGTTTCTCCCGTGTAAAGCTCAATTAAACTGTAGATTTCTAGCTGAGTAGCCCAAAACCGTAAGAGACCCAGAAGAAAAACTGGAGAAAACGGGCCTGACTAGCACTAAGCGTGTTGGTAGATTTGTGGCAGAACTCCAATATCCTCCACAATTAGACAATAGTGCATAATCAATCTTGAGCGCGAATAGGACAAGTGTCATACGCTTTTGGCGGACTATTTGTACGGCCAGAAGGTTCAAAACCCCGAACGCTAGATCGGTGTTAAGAAAAAGAGCGGCAGAACTTGTAACTGGGGTAGTTTGGCCAATAAGAATCATCATTCCCTAGTGTTTAGAGTTTTGAACTTTCTGGCCGCACGAGTACTCTCTCCAGTTTGTAGATCACGGAGGTTGCATCTAAAAATGATCGACAGCGAGGTACTGATTGTTGATAGAAACTCAATTGCTCTACTGTTGTGCAAGGTCCGGGAATACAGTCGGCATCTATGGTAGGCTCCACTACATAGTGGCTGCTGATTATGCAGACAATGTAACCGACCCCTGCATGCAAATCTTGGCAAAGATAGTAGAGGTGGATCTAGATGTATCGACTGTGTTCAAGTAAAGCTAGCATGAAAAATAGTAGTTGATGATGTGATGCAAGCATTAAGTCGAGAATCCTCCGCAGATAGTCCTATCATTGTCCCGAAAGGACACCAAAGGATTTAACACCCATCTTCAAAGCTCGGTGGTGGTGATAACATCATTCCAAATCATTAAGCTTCAGCCTTCAGGTAAGCAACAATTGAAGGATCTTTACCAGGTTACTAAGCCGAATGTGAGCTTGGCAAGGAGATTATAAATGAGAAATTGAAGAAAGCGCAATGGTGATTTAGCCGACTTAGAAATTCTATGTATATGTTCGAGGTAGCTATCGATTTCTAGCAACAGATACGATATTTTAGGCCAAACAAAAAATGCAATGTAAAATAACCAAATTCTCAGCCAGAGGTATCCATTGAAGCATAGAAAAGATATGTAGAGTTGTAAATGCAAATACGAATGCCTAATAGTCGTCGCCACGGCTGATCACTTCTTTACCACCCGAATGGAGAAGAATCGTCTGAAAGTAATGATTAGCCTTGGAGTGGGGTTTCCCTGAGGTGTTCCATACATGTTCAAATTGTGCTGTATATGAGCCCTTCACGTCAACGAGTGGAGCGTAAGACTCCACAATTCCCTTGTCTATCAGGCTTTTCATCTATGCGCCTCAGATTAACAAGTTCTCAATACGCAATGGTCGAACCATGTCACTCACTCCGAGATGATAGTTCTTCACTCCAAGACGCTCCAAATATCGACGGCAAAAAACTAAGGTTCCAAAGTTCGCGTCGATGGTTTTAAGTAAAGACTTAGCGGATGAGAGTTGCGCATCAGCACTTGTGACATCGCTTCGCCCGTAGCCATAGACACCCACCTGCCAGTTAATCAGAACATATCACCAATACATTGAAGATGGGAGCGGAATACAATACATACATCATCACGTAAATATCCCGTTCCGGTACTGCCGAAAGTCTCGATGGCAAATACCTCACCCTCCTCCATCTTGTCCCGATTCTTATTTCTGACGAAGGGGACTTGTTTGCCGCCATGTATACGATATCGAAGAATGTCATGACCTGTAATGTTTCGAATAGATTTCACTGGTAGAAATTTACCTCCAATCTCTACTTCGTAACTTTCCATCACCTCTTGGATCTCAGCTCCGATATCACTCATTCTTGCGTCGACACCAGCATGCTATATTCGGCCAGCTTGTAAGCTTCACTTCAAGTCCAAAGCTTCTAATGGTTTAGACGTACCAGAATACCAGTATTGGTTGCTTCTTTTACAGCAGTCAGGAGGTTGTCGTACGTATGGTCGAAAGTGATGGTAAATGCTGAATCAACAATACGACCATTTATTTGCACACCAAAGTCCACCTTTAGTACATCACTATTCTGCAGGATGACATCTTTTCCGCCTGGGTTCGGCGTCCAATGGGCTGCGATATTGTTTAGGCATAGCCCGGTGGGAAAACCCATGCTAGCTTTCAAACTATCTCCAGTTTCAAGTCCCTGATGGCCAGATAGTGCACGAATTCCATCCTCAATCCCATCAGCAATGGACAGAAGACTTGCACCTGGTTTGATGAGCTCCTTCCGGGCATACTGACGAACCTGACGATGGATCTCCGCGGCCTCACGGTAATCGTCAAGAAATCCTTCGTCCCATAGGCGAGAGTTGAAACGTGACTCCTCATCTTTAACACGGGATGTATTCTCATATGGCAAAAGCTCCCCCTCGAGGAATCCAAACGGGAACAGACTAGATACAAGTACGCGAGGTGGAGTGCTTTGCCCAAGCTCCGCTGACTTCTTCTTCTTCTTTGGCTTCTTACGCTTCTTTTTATTTTCTGCACATAGATCATTAGTTAGTGTTACAACTTCTTTCACCTGTAACCGACTCGAAGGTCTAATATCCGATTGAGGGATTATAACTCGCCATTAGACAGAAGCATATTCACCCGAGGTCTTTCATCATCATCATCACCAATAATTCCGCGATCCAAATCCGCCAAGGTCGAAGCCTTTGGAGAAGGCTTCGAATTTTGGTTGGCTGGCTTGAGCTCGATGGAGTCGGAAGCTGCATTACGAAGTAAATTGTTAAATCGTGACTATGTCAGCTGCAAAGGGATTTCGTACCATTGGGAGTCTGCTGGTATTCATCAGAGGTCTTGGATCCCATACTAAGGTACCGAGTGAAGATACTGTTAATTGAGTCTGAAGAGATGTTAATACCGAAGTTGAGGAGATAAATAGATATTTGACTACATTTTTAGTGGAGCTACGCCCTTTAAATGACATCTCGTCAAAAGTACTCATCGCTACTACTGGAACATATTAATAAGAAAAGTGAAATGCTTTGTTATTCAAATTGTGGAAAGTCTATATTTTGATCTATCGGAGGACCAACAATTCCCTAGAGCTTCTATGACAATAGGAAGTACTATGAGTAGGAGCGGAAAGGTTTCAGGGCATTAACGTTAACATTGATCACGTGCACCGACCGTTTGAAAGCTCAAAAATATACCAAACTCTTTTTCCATGTGATTCAGATCATAGAGCTATTATGAGCTATTATAAACTGTTGCTATTGATATAAAACAAGCCGAAACCCGAAGATAAATCGGAATCCAGATGGGTGAGGTGAGGGGACGGATCCCATGTCAACCAACACTACTGCGCGCCTTGCCCCCATCCCCCTTCCCTCCCCACACCCATTACTCCAGTTCGCTGCACTCTACTCCATGCCTACCATACAGGGTTTCGGACCCTGTAGGTACTCCGGTATCCCATACATACCCATGCGTCATATTAACAAATATTAACAATGTATGGCGTCGTTTACGACTCGTATGATAATAGTCTACCCGTGCCTCATGAGCTGCAAATATCACATGATTGAACACTCCAGGGTGGGTCACATGCATCCGCCCAGATCGGTGATAATTTATAACCCACAAATCCACCCCGACCAACTCCACACTTCCAACATCAAATGAAGGGTTCACAATACCAGCCACCAAATTTGCCGGATGTGGAATATGGTACAGCTTATGAAATACGATGGCTGGTAATGATTCCTGCCCGGATGAAGACTGTCTATGATTCTCTACAGCTTAACGGTAACGGCGCAATAAGGTGCATGGGGGGCCCCTCAAAAGAACTGTTCCGAACGGCGCAGGGAGTGATTGGAGGTGCGCCCGGATTTTTGTACTGGAAATGATCATCCACAAACGTTATATGCCTGCGGGAAGTCTACTAGGAACTTCCGCCATGGATAATTTGTCTCCAACAGTTGGGAATTTCAGTGCTTGTTCGGTGAAGGAAGTAAATCGGGAAACCTAGATTAGAGGCTCTCTAGAGAAGTCTTCTTCTGCCGTCAAGTCATTGTTGAATATGACCTTGCTTGGGTTTACTGGATTCAACCCAAATGAGCAGATTAGGCAAATGAAATACCCCAGAATATTTAGGCCGCTCGAAAGCTTGCACTGCTCTCATAGCTAGTGCCGAGGAGGAAATTTGGGCTTTAGTGATCAGTTATTGATTGGCTGTAGTATTGATCGATTTATTAAAATTAATTTAATATGAAATTGAGATTACAAATATCTTTTTTATGATATTAATCAATGTTTAATATTATATTGAAAAAAAATCAGATTATACTTTTGAGTAATATTTTTTAAATACTTTAATAAAACCAAGGGCCAGTACTCTTCAGACTCTTAGTTTTTTAAAATAATTTAATAAAATTTCAAGTTTTAAAAAGAATATTGTTAAATTTAAATATTAAATATATAATTGTTACGAGGTTAGCCGTCTAGATCACGTGGAAGTGCTCTAGGCTCTCGAGGTGATTTATAACTAGGCATCAAGCAGAGACTTAAATAATGACAATAATGGTATACTATTCGTAACTAATAGTAGAGTATACTAAATGATTGATCTTGAGCACGAAGCTCTATACAAAGGAAATCCATCTTGATTATATAGACCTTCGTGTTCTAGCTGATCAGTAGGATCAGTATGGCTCAGTACTGAGCTTGCTGATCCTCACTGAGTCAGTCACATGATATTGGTAACACGTGAGCGTCTTCTTGTTACCCGGCGTAACAGGTGTTTATAGACCAGCAATTGTATTTAACTTAGAATCTACAGGTGAAGAGCACCTGTAGATGGGGATAGCTACTCTATATATACACAAATGAATGGCCTAGCCGCAATGGCTAGGCAAAAAGAAGTCGTATTTATTCCTCCAATGATCTTACTTTACCGATAACCATTGATACCTAGTACTTGTCCGGATCTGATCCTCAGGTCACCTAAATCGCATACTAATCTCGAGTAATCGTATCATGTGTGGACATGGTTAATGCACCCGACGTTTCCTATATAATAAAGGTGGGAGGAAAGCAGGGATTCCGTCACAGTATTATTAATAAAAAATATTTTATTATAAAAATTACGTTTTTGATAATATTGTAAATAAATATAAAATTTGATATCTAATAATAATAATATAATTTATAATACAACAATTTAAAGTATTTATATAATATGTTAAAAGGAATGTTATGACGGGCTACACAACTACCAAGACACGTGATCACGATATAGGTGATCACTGGTGATCATAGAAGCATGAAGGACTATATAATCTAGATGGATTTCCTTTGTATAGAGCTTCGTACTCAAGATCAATCATTTAGTATACTCTACTATTAGTTACGAATTGCATATCATTATTGTCATTACTTAAGTCTCTGCTTGACGCCTAGTTATAAATCACCTCGAGAGCCTAGAGCACTTCCACGTGATCTAGACGGCAAACCTCGTAACATGCCCTGTGCACGTGCTACGCAGGAACCATTCACTTTAACATAATATATATTAATCAATTTAATTAATTTGATTAATTTCTTTTTCTTATCAATAATATAATTAAATTAGAATAAAACAAAACTTGATTAATTTTTAATTCAATTTTATAAATTTTTTTATTATAATTATTTTAAATAATATTTTTTTTTACTATATAAAAGTTTAAAAATTTAAAAATAAATTATAAATTAATATAATTGAAAATTAGTTTTGTATATTGAATATATCTTTTATTTGTTTTTTTTTTTCATATTTTATAAATTTTATTTATTATTTTTTTGATCATTTATATTCTTCATAAAATTAAATTTATTGATAAAATTATTTTAATCGTTTTTGAATAAATTTCAAATATCAAGAATATAAATATTAAATTATTAAATTTCATTATATTATTAATAACTTTTGTTATTATTTATAATATATATATTTTATTGAAGTTGCTCAATAATTCAATATAGTTACTTACAGCCTATACAACATTCCCAAATCAATGGTATCTTTGTATTTTTGACTTAGATAATTATAATAGTATTCTTTATATTTCCCAAACTATTTTAATTTATTATTTTTATAAATATAATATAAAATAATAAAGGAATTACTTTAAATTATTCATAATCATTAATTGATCTTATATATAATACAAAAAAATATAAAAATATTAAGAATAACTTTCCTTCTCTTTATTTTATATTAAATAACAATATATTTAATAAAAAAATTATTTTTAAAAATTATGTTATAAATATCAAATATAATATTCAAAAACAATATAAAATTATATTAATATTAATAGAAATAATTGATATCTTTATTATATTATATTTCAAAAATCTAAATAAATATAAATATATATTTGAATTATTTTAGAAATAGATCTCTTTTTTATAATTATTATTTATGTCGAAATTAAAGTTTTTGTTTTCATTTTAATTCAATTTCATAGTTTTATTTTTATAATTATTATATTTAATTTAAAGAAAATTATATTATAAATTAATATATTTTAAATTACATTAGATTTTAATAATTCTTATATTTCAAAATTCAATAATTTTTATAAAATTAATAATATTCTATTTAATCAATTAAATTTTATAAATAAAAATATTACTATCAAATATAACTTTATAAATTATTATTTATTAATAAAATATAAATTATAGATTTTATTGGATTACCCTAAATTTTTTATTTTATATCAGAAATTTATATAAAATATCGATAATATTATTATATTCTTAATCTCTATTATTATTCTGATTATTATTAATTGAATCTTGAATTTTTTAGATATTATTATATAAAATCTACTTTTTATTAAAAAAAATATAAAAATAATTGAATTTATTTTTAATACCATCTTTTTTAGGAAATCTGGATTATAATATAATTACATTACTATTAATATTCCTTTAAAATTTATAAATATTGATAAAGACTTTATTTTGATAATAAATTCTCTTATTTTCAAAAAAAATAATAATATAAATAAATCTTGAATTTATTGATTATAAATCTTTAAAATATAAAATCAATTTAATAATTAAAAAGATTATCTAGATTATCTTTTTCCTTCTATTTATTTATCTCTTTCAATTTTTCAATTCTAAAAATAAAATAAAGATTATTAATAAAAGAATTATGATTATTTATTATAATATTGATTATCAAATTTGTTTCAATTTTTTTTTTAAATATCTTAGATTTA
>NW_001820811.1:444335-505126 GCF_000146945.2 Sclerotinia sclerotiorum 1980 UF-70 | reverse complement strand
TTAATTTTATAAATATTTTAATATTTTTTAATCGATATAAAGTTTTATTAATTAATAATATTTAATCTTTAATAATTAATATATAAATTTAAATTATTATATTTTCAAATATTAAATATACAAAGATATTTTTTTGATTATTTAAATAACATGTCTATTTTTTTTCAAAATTATTTATAAATATTCTTTCAAGATTTTTAATTGATTCTTAAAAAATCTATATAATTGTTTAAATAAAAAATCTTTAATAATTTTAATAATATAAATAAACTTTTTTTAAAAATATTAATTTATTGATCTTTTTTAACATTGAAGATATTAGTATATATTCAATATATTTTCGATATCTTTATAAATATATATTATATTATTTATATTTAAAGAATTCTTTATTTATATTCATAATAAAATTATGAATTTCTTAAATAAAAATAAGATTAAACGAAAGTTTTTATATAATCTTTATAATCTTTATAATCATTAAAGATTTTAATTATTAATATTTCTATTTTTTTGAAAGATTTTTTTAATATATTTTCAAATTTTTAAAAATTAATTAAATCAATAATTTATTTTTATTTTTTATTTTCTATTTCATTTAATATATATTCAATATTTAATATTCTCGTCTTTAATTATAATAACGTAACTTGACTAGAAGTGGGTCATGTCATGGTATGGGTCAGGTACCTTTACACCAAAATTTGTATGCAAAGGTACTTAGAACGACTTTTTATATCTCTATGGATATTAAAGATAATTTTATTTTTTTTGATAATTAGGCTTGACATCTAATAAAAATATAGTATTAAAGTTACAAAACACTTTTCAATAATATTGTTCTTGAATTAATACGATTTTAAAAACTCCCATAGTAATTTTTGTTAGACAAACGAAAATTTGATAGAAACTTTAATATCTTTATTAAAAAAATTGTATCTCTATAATATTTTATCATATTAAATGTTTAAATTGAATATATCATACTTTAAAATATCGAAACTATATCTCTAGTATTTATAGAGTTAGAAAAATACGCTCTAAGTATCTTTACATACAAATTTTGGTGTAAAGGTACCTGACCCATATCATGACATGACCCACTTCTAGTCAAGTTACGTTATCCTTTTTTTTTTTTCTTTTTAAAAATAAAAAGTTTAAAATAATATACTTACTCGAAGCTCTTCGGTCGCCTAGGCTTCGAAGCCGGTAATTATCACAGGCGCAAATTGGAAGTATGTTGATTTTGGGGGAGTTCGGGGCTTGGATTGTCTACTAGTCTTTCATATCTATGGGGTGAAGCATCCACACTTTTCCTTATCGAATGGACTAATAGGTCAAGATGTGCTGATGGCTCATCTGGCTATGGCTATGAAAGTTGTGTTATGAGTCCAGGTGTTAGTCCTGGCAATGAGACTTGATATTGCCAGCGCCAAAGTAGTGGCTGCCTTCGGCGGAATTCTGTACTTGAAGTGGATGTTGATAGTCGGGGTTCAGGACAACGTACCAAGGAAGCTTGTGGCGCGTTGGAGAGGGCTAGAACAAGAAGAATACTTAGCTCTGGAAGGTCAGATCCATTTTAATAAGTATATAGATATTTTCTTTTTGCTCATCCGTGGTCATTCACTAACCTGAACAGTATACTTCCTCTACCAAATTTCTCAGTCTGGGTTAAACATTGTACCAAGTAAGCTTTATGATATACAAACGAAAGTAAGAGCACGGTAAAGTGACAAAATCCGATCCAACATTTTATTATTTTGTGAAAACATTGTAATGTTTGATTTTAAAGGAAGGGTTGCAACAGTTTTGAAGACAGCCTTGAGGTAATGGAGTGTCCCTAAAATTCAACAGTGAAAAAACGACATGCTACGACATGGAAAATAGTCATGCTTGAGAAAACCGTAGTCTTGACTACTGTGAGCGGAATACAGAGACTTTGGCAATAAGATTCCAAAGACGGAGTAAGAACCACTATCTCGGGTCATTCGTATTATGAGAGACTGTTAAATATCTTTAAACGGCAGACGCAGCAGAATGTACTTCAGTGGTACAACACGCGCGAACGAGACAGGCCTAGTCATAGGAAGCTCAGCGATTGAACAAGTAAGAGATTGTGCGCGATGTCATATATATTTGAAGAGAAAACCTCCTGTGCCTGAAATAGGCTGCGCCTAAAAGTTGTAACTTCCTTTGGGCAATTGAAATAACAAAAGGCCCGCTGTGGCAACGAAGTTCGGACATAAAAAATTGAATGAAATACGAGATGTCTTCGAGATTATCAAGGTACCAAGAAGACGAATATTAATAAAAAGGTTGACGAGCTACAATGGAACTATTTGATATTGAACTAGGTAAGTATTTTTTAATATCGACCACGTACTTCGCTCAAAGATTCTAAACATCCGCCAGCGCAAGGAGGGGATGTTGAGCTCATGATCACTGGCACGTCGGAGGTTGATGACGGCCAGAAAAGAAGTAGCAGCCTTTCATTCGGAGAAGAGCTAAAGGACCGGAGTAAATCAGCCAAGTCAACTCCAAGTCGTCTCTATATGATGGAGGGATTGAAAACAACCGAGTCATTCTCGGAGATGTTGGAAGAGTAAGATCCAAGATAGATACGGAGTTGTGGTCTTAGAATGTGCTAACTTGGAAGTCTTACTTGGGGTAGTTGCTGAGTGAGCTGTGCTTAGTAATAGTTGTTTTATTATGAAGAAGATGACGGAAGCGCAACCATCAAACGCCCAAAAGGGTAAATGTTATCTCTTGTTCTTTTGTTTGATTTCCTCACCGCAGTCGTCAATTCATCCAATTTGTGCTGTAATTCTATGTTGAGCGATATGAGAGGATAGTATTTATTGTATTTCCAAAACCAAGTACTGCTTGCTACCTAGGTACTTATGATGGAGACGAGAAAATGAATTCCACACCCCTCATTGTCGCATTTTTCATTCACAGTGGAAGAAAGCTATTTTGTAGAACTAGGGAGTATTATTTATTACAGAACCAATAATTATACTCAAGTTGCGCCCTGCATTGTGACCTTGGCTCTTTATCCAAATCCCTGTCAACAAAAAAAAGTTTCGGATCCGGATCAACTTATTGAGTCACTCACTTGCACTCACTGAACTGTAAAGTCCAACATCTTCAATACCTTCCCCACGGTTACTCCCTCTCTTCCTACTTGCTACACGCGATCAATCATAAAGTGGATGTACCATTGTCTGGCAGATTCCATGGGCAATTGGTAGATATATAAGTACTGTCCCTTCATCATCCCACGACAATTCAGGAACCAAAGAGAAGACGAACCCTTCAAAGCATCTCGAGCTCGCAGGCTGAGTTAGGTCAAGTCAAGATGGGATCTACAACTTTTGAAAATCCCACGCGGATTGAAATTTTAGGGAAGGAAGATATCATCGTCGATTTCGATATCTGGCGCAATTTCGTTGCAGAAGATTTGCTTTCAGACCTCCCCTCATCTACCTATGTCCTCATCACAGATACCAATCTCTCCCCTCTCTACGTCCCAGCTTTCCAACAGTCCTTCGAGGCACTTGCTGCCAAATCGAGCTCAACACCTCGACTTCTTACCTACGAAATACCTCCAGGGGAGAATTCCAAGAGTAGAGAAACAAAAGCCGAGATTGAGGACTGGATGTTGTCGCACCAATGTACAAGGGATTCGGTCATAATTGCTTTGGGGGGAGGAGTCATTGGTGATATGATTGGCTATGTTGCAGCAACTTTTATGAGAGGTGTACGATTCGTACAGGTCCCAACAACGTTGCTGGCCATGGTCGACTCCTCCATTGGTGGAAAGACGGCAATCGATACGCCTTTGGGAAAGAATTTGGTTGGTGCATTTTGGCAACCGCAGAGAATCTACATAGATTTGCGATTTCTAGAAACCCTACCTGTGCGCGAATTCATCAATGGCATGGCAGAAGTGGTCAAAACTGCCGCCATCTGGGACGAGGCGGAGTTCTCTGCACTCGAGGATAATGCGAATCTCATTATGACTACAATTCGAGCCAAGAATACAGACTGCTCTACAAGATTAGGCCCAATCCGAGATATATTGAAAAGAATAGTACTAGGCTCGGCGAAGACCAAGGCCGATGTTGTGTCAGCCGATGAGAGAGAAGGTGGATTGCGAAATATTTTAAACTTTGGTCACTCAATTGGGCATGCATTTGAAGCAATCCTGACGCCGCAAGTGCTACATGGAGAAGCTGTAGCTATTGGAATGGTGAAGGAAGCAGAATTGGCTAGGCATTTGGGAGTTTTGAAACCAGGAGCAGTCGCCCGTCTGGTCAAATGCATAGCGAGTTATGGACTACCTACCTCTCTTGCAGACAAACGCATTCAGAAGCTCACGGCAGGGAAGCTATGTCCTGTTGACGTACTATTAGAGAAGATGGGCGTCGACAAGAAGAATGATGGAAGAAAAAAGAAGATTGTTTTACTTTCTGCCATTGGTAAAACATATGAACCCAAGGCTAGTGTCGTGGAGGACCGATCAATCAGAGTCGTCTTATCTGACTCGGTCGAGGTTAGACCTAGCGTACCCGAGACTTTGAATGTCGAGGTGACACCACCAGGCTCAAAGAGTATCTCTAACAGGGCTCTTGTTCTTGCGGCTCTTGGCACTGGCCCTTGCCGCATCAAGAACCTCCTCCACTCGGATGATGTAGAGTTCATGCTTACTTCAATTGGTAAGCTTGGTGGTGCGACATACGCATGGGAAGATGCGGGTGAAGTGCTCTGTGTTCAAGGTAAGGGTGGCGACTTGCATGCCAGCCCTACGGAACTCTATATTGGAAACGCAGGTACTGCATCTCGTTTCCTTACAACTGTGGTTTCGTTGTGCAAGCCTTCAGCCTCAACAAAGTCTACCATTCTTACTGGGAATGCACGAATGAAAGTTAGACCTATTGGTCCATTAGTCGACTCGCTACGTGCAAATGGTGTTGATATCGAATACCTTGAGAAAGAGCACAGTCTCCCGCTCAATGTTGCTGCTTCCGGTGGTTTCACTGGAGGTGACATCAATTTAGCAGCCACCGTATCATCTCAATATGTCTCGTCTCTCCTCATGTGCGCTCCTTACGCTAAGAATCCGGTGACTCTGCGTCTTGTTGGCGGGAAACCCATTTCGCAACTTTACATTGATATGACAACAGCGATGATGGCAGCTTTCGGGATCCACGTCGTCCGATCGCAGACGGAAGAGCATACTTACCATATACCACAAGGAGTTTACAAGAACCCTGAAGAGTATGTAGTTGAGAGTGATGCTAGCTCAGCGACTTATCCACTCGCTGTAGCTGCCATCTCTGGAACTACTTGCACAATTCCAAACATCGGATGCAAGTCTATTCAAGGCGATGCTCGATTTGCGATCGATGTTTTAAAACCAATGGGATGTAAAGTAGTCCAGACAGATTATTCTACTACCGTGACTGGTCCCCCCATCGGATCGCTTCAAGCTATTGAGGAAGTTGATATGGAGCCAATGACGGATGCTTTCTTGACTGCTTCCGTATTAGGCGCAGTGGCAAAAGGCACGACTAAGATAAGGGGAATCGCCAACCAGCGTGTTAAGGAATGCAATCGGATCAAAGCAATGAAGGATGAACTTGCAAAATTTGGTGTCACATGTCGTGAACTCGAAGATGGAATCGAGGTCGATGGTGTACCAATAAAAGACTTGAAGCACCCAGCTGAAGGAATTCACTGTTACGACGATCATCGCGTGGCAATGAGTTTCAGCGTATTGTCTGTCGCTGCAAGCCAGCCCGTTCTCATCGAAGAGCGCGAATGTGTTGGGAAGACCTGGCCGGGATGGTGGGATATCCTCTCCAAGTCATTCCAAGTAGAGCTTGCTGGCAAGGAAGTCAAAGCTACGCACAGCAAAAAAATTGGAATCCCAGCGCTACCAGATAAGTCCATCTTCATAATCGGTATGCGCGGAGCTGGAAAGACTACGGCTGGTGCGTGGGCTGCGAAAATTCTTGGTCGACCTTACAAAGATCTTGATGTAGAGCTGGAGCGCATCTCAGGGATGTCAATACCTGATATGGTCAGATCGAAGGGCTGGGATTTCTTCAGAGCCGCTGAATTGGATCTTCTAAAGCACTGTCTGACTGACCAGCCAGAGAAGCATGTGTTTGCCTGTGGCGGTGGAGTCGTTGAAATGCCCGAGGCACGAGAACTTTTGATCAATTTCCATAAATCCGGCGGAATTGTACTTTTGGTTCATCGAGATACAGAGCAGGTCATGGATTATCTTCGCATAGACAAGACTCGACCTGCTTATGTTGAGGATATGATGGGAGTCTACTCTCGCCGCAAACCTTGGTTCAACGAATGCAGTAATTTCCAATATCATAGCAAGGGCAGCGGTGCCAGCGCACTGTCTGTTGCGGAACAGGATTTCGCCAGGTTCCTGCATCACATTTCCGGAAAGAGTTTACACTTTGACGAGATGCGAAACAAACCACAGTCATTCTTTGTTTCCCTCACAATGCCGGACATATCAGGAGCAGCATATATATTACCTAGTGTTGCTGTAGGATCTGATGCTGTGGAAGTGCGGGTTGATTTACTGGAGGATCCATCTTCCACGAATGGAATTCCAGGCACTGATTTCTTGAGTGTTCAAATTGCACATTTGAGATCAGTGGTTCATTTACCTGTAATTTTCACTGTGCGAACAGTTAGTCAGGGAGGTCGCTTCCCGGACGCTGCACATGAAGAGGCACTGAAACTTTATAAACTTGCCGTAAAGATGGGCATCGAATATATCGACTTGGAAATTGCTTTCCCTGATGAGCTTCTACAGGAAGTTACCGAGGCTAAAGGATTCTCGAGAATCATAGCTTCACATCATGATCCTCAAGGAACTTTGTCATGGAAGAACGGTGGTTGGTTTCAACATTATAATAGAGCCCTTCAGTATGGAGATATCATCAAGCTTGTTGGGTCTGCCAAGAGTATTGAAGATAACTTTGCGCTTGCAAAATTTAAGAAGACGATGGCGGCAGCTCATGATACCCCGTTGATCGCCATAAACATGGGCGTTACGGGAAAACTGAGTCGTGTCCTAAACGGTTTCATGACACCAGTTTCGCACCCGTCATTGCCATTCAAAGCAGCGCCTGGCCAGCTTTCTGCTGCCGAGATCAGATCAACTTTGTCGACCCTTGGAGAAATAGAGCCAAAGTCATTTTACCTTTTTGGTACTCCTATCTCCCAATCGCGATCACCTGCGCTTCACAACACTCTTTTCAAGCAGACAGGATTGCCTCATCGATATTCCAGACTGGAAACTGATCGCGTTGCTGACGTACAAGATGTCATTCGCGCTCCAGATTTCGGTGGTGCATCTGTTACTATTCCGCTAAAACTCGACATCATACCACTTCTCGACTCGGTTACCGATGCAGTCAAGGTTATAGGAGCCGTGAATACCATCATCCCTACGCCAGACAACCCACCTCGTCTTGTTGGTGAGAACACCGACTGGCTTGGAATGACTCACTCCCTCATGTCCGCATCTCATACGCCATCGCCTGTCGACTCTCCTTCCCCTGCTCTCGTCATCGGCGCCGGAGGTACAGCACGCGCTGCTATCTACGCCCTTCACTCTCTCGGCCACTCCCCCATCTACATGGTCGCGCGTACGCCTTCCAAACTCGACACTCTGATAAATTCATTCCCTTCATCCTTCAACATCATCCCACTCCCAAGCACCACCTCGGCCACAGAACTGACTACTCCTCCTGCCGTCGCGATTAGTACGATTCCTGCTGATCGCCCGATCGAAAGCAATATGCGAGAAACTCTCGCCGTCCTGCTGAGACACGAGAAGAAGGACGAGGGAAAACAGAGAACTTTGTTGGAGATGGCATACAAACCATCTCAAACCCCACTCATGAGAATGGCGGAAGATGCTGGCTGGGTTGCAATTCCTGGACTGGAGGTTTTGAGTGCACAGGGATGGTATCAGGTTAGTTTGTTCCCTTTTCACCTCCTCGTATGTTACGAGGTAATATTTCTGAATGGTTTTACTAAGATATATCGTCTAGTTTCAAAAATGGACAAGCATCCAACCTTTGTATGTTGATGCTAGGGCAGCTGTTATGGGCGATAGTACCGCTTAAAATGGGAAGGGTTTGGATGCCTACCTACCTGGTATCCTTATCTTCATCGGTGATTCAATGAGAGATGAGTTTATGCCGTTGTATGGTTTATAAAGATATTAGAAAAAGAAAAGTAGATAGCAATTGCTTCAGATATGTGAGGAAAGTTATTCTTTTTTAGCGTTCTATATCTGCTCGTGTGATTCTTTTATGTATAGTGATCGTTACTCAAATCATATATCTTGTTCCCCTCTGATTTATATATAAATAAAACAAGTAGCTGAATTTATTCTTTCCTATTGTAGAATTTTCATGATCTTATTCTGATAGTAATGAAATGTATTGAATAGTAATATAGTATCAGTCTCTCAATACTAATGTTGTTTTGTTTTAGATAAATAAATTACATATCAGAATACCATATTAACATCATCACTTTGTAGTACCAACCTGATGTTATTCACTCTTGAAAGAATATCATTTTGATAACTTTAGGTAATTATCCCCATCATTTCACCTTTCTTCCATAATACCCATACCCAACCCCAAACCCAAACCCATTGCAACAACTATTAAAATCTATAGATACAAAGCAAAAGCAGAACCTCACGACTCATACCTTGAAACACATTGAAAAATTTTTGCACAATATCTCACATTGAAACTGGTCTTTTCATAGCAATACAGTATTAAATTACTTCTTATTCAAGTACCTGTGCTACATACGCATCTAAAATTCTAAGTTATTTTTGTATCCCCATCCCCATCATGATAAGTGTTTAAATTCATGAAATGAGGAATTGAGTTTTGTTCATGATACATTCCCGTTCCGTTCTATAATCCATGCATTCGTTGTACAATTTTTTATTCCGACAGAGAAATGAAAAAGAAAGTAGAGGAAAGGAAGGAGAAAGAGGTATGAATACAACAGATAGAGAGATAACATGATGGTACAGAGACGATTTCAGGCCTTCCTAGCCCAAAGGGACACTTCAAATGCGAGACAATTTGAAGGAAAGAGAAAAAAGGAAAAAAGTAGATGAAAAAAGAAATTTTTGACAACTACAGTATTGACAAGTAACTGGTTAGTCGGACCTTATTACCCATGTCAATGCCATCCAAATCCAGAGCCTGCTGAAAAATCCATAAACAAAATCCGTAACAATTTTCTTCTCCAAGTCTTGATTCCCAATGCTCGATTATAACAATTCCATAAAATGACGCCCAAAAATTCCATAAACGACGTAGGAAAGCGGCTAGATTCCTTTTGTAAAACCCAAACCCCTGAAAACCCCTAAAACCATGAGTCATGAGTCATGACGCTTTTCATTTCATAAAGGCATAACTACATTTCCATGTTGTGTTTGCGTAACACTCACGATGTGTGTGTGTATAAATGTTGTGTAAGTGTAAATGTGTGTTCTCCGTAAACTTGTTCAGCATCCTCGCATCGATGATGTCATGAAAAATCATTGTGTCTCATGAACCCGGAATTGTTTTTCCTTTTCACATCGCGAAATGTGACAAGTGGATAAATTGTGCTAGTCTGTGCTTCCGAACAATGACCAGTACCCATAATTATGTGGAGACGAAAAAACCCTTCGTGCATCATTAGTTCGCATGAGATGATGAAAACAGCTTCAATCTACCTTTCGATAAAAGAGAAGGATCATGGAACATGGAATCTTGACTCTTTTAGTCGGGAAGTCGGATAAATCGGACAGAGTTCCCTTGAACACCGACGAACCAGGAAAAAGGCCTTGACGGACGATAATGTACAAAGTACTAATTGTCCAATCATAAACGCTCCATAAGTCTGAAGGGTTATCAGTCGATTACGTTGGGAGTCGAGAGTCCAGAGTTGAGAGTTGAGAGTTGAGAGTGGAGAGTGGAGACAGTGGAGAGAGTAAACCCAATAAAGTGGAGTGATGGAAGTGGAAAGTGGTGCTGTGCTCTGCTTGGGTCACAAATCAATCGATTTGATTGGTCAGTGTGATTTGTTGATTGGCTGTGTGACGGAATCGACCGACGATCTATTTTCAATTTTCTCTTCTTTTCTCTTTCTCATACCATACTTCGCTTGCGTTACTGTGCCATCCCATTCTAATGATCAATTCATCCATTTTGAGGGAGATGATTTAAGTGATGAACGATGAACGATGGGATGATGAGTAACGACTGATGGATGAGAAAGAAGAGAAACAGGGAGGACTGAATGAAGGAATGAATGGATGAATGGATAGATAAATAAACGCTTTCAAATCAATATGAGATACAATTGATAATTTTTCAATCAATCGTCCTTCCATAAAAATTAAATGATAAAAGCTGATCATCCCCATTGCATTCATTCCCCTGAATCCATTCCCCCCATGGAATGATTCAATAGAGCACTCGAGTGTTGGAATTTCAATCCATATTGCCAAGTCCCATGCCTCTTCTCCTTCCCTTTCCGGTGCTAACGGGAACTTCTGGATGTACCACTCTCAAATGTCGAGTAAGCGCATCATTGCGACTGAATGTCTTTTCCTCGGTACAATATTTACATCGTAACTTTTGCTTGGATGAATTGTGAATGGTGTCTTCATGTCGTGTAAGATCATACGGTCGAGAGAATACCGTGTTGCAGGGTTTACCCGTTGAAGGGTTTATCCGTTCGCATTTGTGAGGCCCGCTTTGACTGTTGAGCTTTTGCGCCATTGATGTCATACCACCGCGATTTTCCCCACCCATGTTGTTGATCACTGATGTCGAATTCCGATGTCCTTCCCTTTTGTGTTTTTGAAGTTTGGCTGGTGTCTCGAACCGTAATGTACACCCGTGATACGTACATGTGTATGTTCCACTATCCGCTGATGTATTTGATGGTCTTCGAATTTCTGGTTCGGCTGAGTAATCGTCGCTGCTCGACTCCATAGATGTTAAAGTCGCAGGGAAGTCATTCGACGCATTTGACATGTTCGACATGCTACTCGTCTGACGATGCGACGAGGGAATGAAGGGATAATGTTGAGGTAATTGTCGAACGCTGGCTGGACTTGTGGGGGTTGCGAAATTAAATTGTCCTTGTTTTGGCGTGGTTTGTGAGCTCGTAGAATATGTCGATGAACTTTCTCGTCGTGTTGTAGCCATACTACCATAGCTTTGTTGCGATAATGACATATCTTCTGACTCAGATGGCTCTTGAACAATCGCTGACTGCTGACGGTAAGTCACTGGCGATTGCTTATGCTGTGGCGGCGGAAACAATGGATTGTTTGCATCCTCATCGCTTTCGTGATAGACCAAATCAACATCCTTTGGGGAGATTGTCCTTGGTGTAGCTTGTTCCGGTTTAGTCCTCTGGTACTGCTCTTGCATAGCCAACGCATCGTCCTTCGCTTTTTGTTGTTCTCGCATGCGCGTCGCAGTTGCAAATCCCATATTATGTGTATTAAAAGCTGCCGCAGAAGGGGCCAATGGAGAGTTCGGTTGGAAAGGTGATCGTTCGCGGGGAGATAGATTCGACGCTTCATGCTTGTTTGCATTCAAGTGCTGATGGTTTGCGGCCTTTAATCTTTCCGTGAAAACGTCATTGTTTGGAGTCGCAGATGTTCGAATCGAGGCAGAAGCTGGAGAAGGTGCCGAAATCACGGGATAGCTGGGATTAAACAGCTCATCATCATAAGCGTCCGTCATCGTGCGGTCAAGTTTGGGCATCTGATGTGAGGAAGTTCTATGAGCTTTGAAATCGGATAGAAGTAAGTAATCGTTCAACCAGGAATCCACGCTAGAAGTCATACCGGACGGTTGCCTTTCATCTTCATAGGAAGGTGGCGTCGAGGGTGAGTCATTACTCGCCACTGTAGTTACTGATGGCCTACTCGACCCTTGGCTGTGGAACTCAGGCGCCGACATCAGCTCATTACTGCCGCCTGCTAATCGTGGCAATGAATCGTTGTTGAGCATCGTGAAGCCCAGATTATTCTGGTTTTGATAAAAGTTTGTAAATTGAGGCGAGAGGAAATTCTCCTGTAACGGTGTATGTGCAGGTGTCAAGGGTTTCGGCGCGGTGGAATGACGGTCCCGAAACTCATTATACAAATCACCTACTACTTGAGGATTCGATGTTGACGGTGCGTAAGGTGATGCAGGAGCAGCTGGTGATCCTAAAGACGACAGCGAAGATTCTCGATGACGATGTCGTCTTGAAGTTGATGTAGGTGTTAATTGTCCGTTAGACATCCAGCTGCTATTCGACTGTATAGGTTGCATAAAAGTTCGTGACTGAACTTGTTGACCTGAGGAGTACTGTTGTGGTTGGAAGTCGAAGAGAATCTGATCAGCGCCAAAATTGAAGTTGATGTTATTTGAAAGACCGTTTGTGGGAAACGTTGACTGTGATGTAAGTGGTAGTGATGATGATGGAATCCAAGACTGAGGTTGCGATGAAGTTTGGGATTGTTGAAGTTGTTGACTAGTAGTAGAAGAGGATAAGGATGCGTCGGGATTATAAGATGGTTGATGTGAATGATGTTGTAATAGACTTGTTTGGCGTCTCGATTCTGGACTGTAAGCTAGCATAGTGGGATAGCTTTGGGGATCTGTTGAAAGCTTTTAGTAAAAAAACTTTAAAAGTTAAAGTCGGGTGGCGAATCTTCCAGGTTAATATATGGGAAAACCTTACCTCGGTTTCTTGTCTGTGACTCGTACTCGGGAAAAGAGGGAAAGAATGAAGGAGGTCCTTGATAGTATCTTTTGGAATGATGTAGAAGAGTAGATAGAAACTTATAAATTGTCGAATGTAGGAATCAGATCATTTGGTCAGCAGATTGAATTATTTCTTTCAGTCAATGCTGAGGGAGTATTTGTATTTAGGTCTTTTGGTATTTTCGTATTTTGGATCTTGGTATTTGTGTTTTGGGATCTCGCGGACTTATATCTGGGAGGAGGCCTTGGGCTTTGATAATGGAGTGGTTTTTGGGAGGGAATGGGGGGTGATGACTAGTGAAACTTGAACTTAATATAAAGTTTTATCTTGAAATGATGATTGGTATGATTGATAGATGTAATGGATGATGAATAATGAATAAATACTAAAGAGACCAAGATCAAGAAAGTCGAAGATCTACAGGTTTATGATTGTAATAGGAAAGTAGTCTGTCTGTGTACACAGTGAGGTATGCAATATGAGGCTTCCGTCCAGAGATAGATATATATTCAATAGGTCAATATATCTTTATCATCACACATTTAGGTTTTTTTTAATATGGAGTGACGATATCGGTCGGCCCCTCCTACCCTTACGCAGGGATTCCAATTCAAGCATCAGAAGATTATGTTTTTTCCATCTCTTTTGGTATTAGGTACGCGAGTAGGGCTTGCGACCAGGACCGCGACCGACCAAAGGTTTGGCAGGAAAAGAAAGGATGTGGACGATGGCTTTCCTTTTTCGAGTCGGGATGCAAGGGTCCATGCAGCTAGAATGACGCACCATGAGCAGGGATGATGATCAGGAAATAGCAAAATGAAATAATAAATAAAAATAAAATATGCTAACGAACAAAAAGAATTAAGCTGCGCAACCCTGACGCATGTCGGGAACTCGGTATTTGGCAGATTACTATGGGTTTCCGTACTCCTCTTGGTAACAAGCCACAAATTCAAGTACGAGCCACATCACCCAATATGAAAAATTTGAAAATTGGATTTGTAAGGCTTCTCACCTCAACATTTTTTAACAAAGAAACCACCAAGGTCAAAGAATGGTCTACGCCGTTCTCGGATGTTCCATTTCTCCAGAACACAGCCACAAGCAGTGTTCCAACGATTTATTTACGACTCTATCCTTGTAAAATAACTATTCTCCGTTTGTCACATAAGGTGCTGACTGGTTGGTTTGTCATCCTTCTCTCGGGAATACCGTTGCTCCTCTCTAGATCCCAAGACTTTACTTTTCCCATTCCAACACGTATACCATACTCGAGTATCATTCTACAAGCTGATGAGAAAACCACGGGAAATACAAATGGTTCAGCCACTTTTATTATTTCTCCTTTCATGATTTTAGGAGGGTTCCGACCGGTAATACGGTATCCGTACTGTGCAGAGTACATGAGGTTACACGGATCCATCTCCATAATGCCCATGTCGATTCCCCATTTGACACTAGTCGTACCGGCATTCTCATCTCCTCGGATTTACCTTGTAGCCTTGAAGTATAGAGTAGAACATCTAAGTGGGGATCCCGTTACTCTCTTGGGATCACTATTCCTGGACTACTGCTTACGCTCGTTAGTCTGCCCCATGCAGAACGGGCTCTTTACCATTCTTGAAGGAGATCTCGATAACAATCCCATGCAGATTTCCATGAACATCAAACTTCCCCATTTTTCCTCCTATTGATATTGTCTATTGATTACTACTTTGAGGACACGATGAAAATAAAAATTCTGGATTAATGGGTAGATAAGCGGAAACGCTGCCTAACTGTACGCTAATCTTTCAAAAGCACTTACCAATGAAAATAGTGGCTGAGGGACCTACTGGAGGCTTACAGGTTTCTCATCTTTTTGATTTTGTTGATACCGCACTTCGACCATGTACCACCTAGATAGCTGTGACCGACTTGATCATTTGATCATGGTCCACGTGAAAATTCATTTCTCCTCCGCCCCGCGCTTGGTCTTTGTAATGGCTAGTAGTGGCTAGTAATTCAAGTCTTCAAGAACTCGTAACAATTCTATTTTCATATCGACGATGCCACTTTTGTGGATCCTTCCCCGCATACCCGTAACTCCGACCAACGTTATCTTAGTAGATTTACTAAATGCGATTCAGAAGAGGACTCATCTTGGGCGAGCTTGGGTTACTCAGTTTCCGCCAAGGAGTCATGAACCACGTCAGCTTTGCTCAACCTAACTGACTCATATGGATGGTCTCGACTCGAATCTTTCTATGATACAAAGAAATCGGATGATAGACACATGGTACGGTAGTTACGATAGCCGAGTGAAGTTAGCTGAGTTAATTCGAAACTTCAAACATGTCGCTGGCTTAAGTCCGCATGTCCTCGGAGAAGAAGAACATGGCAGTTGGAATATTGCTAAGCCGGAGTAAATGACCTAACTGGTAGTGGACCGCCATCTAAGAACTCGTAACCCAAGGTTATCATTAGGCGAAGCTCGCTGTTCAAATTTTGAAGGGAGAATGAGTGTCGTCTTGGCAATGTCTGGTACTATGAGGACATCTACTTCGTGGGCACATTTTGTAAACAGGCATTTGTCATGCTAATGCAGGCACTTTTGCAAACCGCAAAATAACGTGGGAATCAGATACAGCATCCATGAGAAGCTGACCTCCACTGGCAAAAGGATAGCGATGGATAGCAAATGGACAAATGAGAGAGTGACAGCCACAGCTTCCCCGCAAAAACGCTAGTCTCCGCCCGCGTGTCGAGGATCATAAATCGATCTGGGAAAGATCAATGCTGCTGATCTAGCATTTCCCAAATTTTTCTTGTGGGGGGTTTCAATGCACGTTGCACAGCCACTGTGTTTGTTGTAACCTCTTCGTCCACTGAGCCTCGAACAACCCTTGATTTTCGGAATGAGCGAAAAAAAATCCGTATGCAGGGTCCAGCAGCATCGTGCCGCATCAAACAATTATGCCCCAATCGGTTCTAAGCATTTCCTTTTGCTGCGTCGCATAACTACGGCTCAGCATATCGCACTTATAAAACCAAAGACGCTGGACAGACGGAGGTAACGTGATGATTCCCAAATATGGTTCTCACCGGCATCGCCGTGAAAGTTTGGCTACACAGCGTGAGGAAAATCATTTTATGCACGGAATAGCGTGTACAGTGCATTAATGTAACACTGGCTAGATATCTACATATGTACCACGCCGCCAATTTTCACGAAGATGATTCCAAATACGTTTAAATATTGTGAGATCAATTCAAAACAAATTTCCATCTCCCTATCACTAAATTTCCATTGGTACTTTTTCGAACCTCATTGTCCTGATATGAACCAAACATCAAGTTCAGCCACCTGAGCATTCATTTTCAATTTGTACTTCGTCATTCCTTTCCCCAATGAACCAATCCTCCATTTTCCTGCTCTGTACATCCTGACACAAAGGTTGATTCCCAGGCATTTGGAAGAGCCTTACGGCATATAATATAGATTCGGTAATCTCGCCCTCGCTTCTGCTTTACTACTCAAATCATTTCCTCAACGCACCGCAGGCATACTGGAATGGGTGAAGCTTGAGCAAGCCACATCGGAATCTCACTCTTCATTGCCTTACGCGAGACTTTCGGATTTAAAAATTCCCAAGGGAAAGCGTTCGTCGGTTCGCGTAGCTTGATACCGTAATCTTCTGGATTCTTCCTCACTGGGATTCCGCGAGATAAGTTCCGGACGATTCAGTCTGGAACGCCTATTTTCAGCTGCATGTCGACGACAGCGTATTTACCTCCGAAATGTTCCATTCATTACAACGTTACAGTTCTACAGACGAAGAGATTAAATTTATCTCCGTTCCGCTGATAGAATGATCGGGGATTTCGGGATCGTCGGAGGATGATTTGATAATTCAGTTCAGGAATATCAGTGTTAATCGTTAATGTCGAAATGCGTATGCAACGTCATTGAAGCACCATCGGAGAGATCAGTTTTTGGTCGGAGTTCACGGCCACAGGTGTTGGGAACAGTTCTGTCCGAATGGTTTTATCCGAATACTTTAATGCTTCGAAGGTCTGAGTACATCACTAATCATTGAAGTGGATTGTGACTTGCAGTTACGAGCTGCGAGCGAAATTCTGAAAACAGCGTCAGCGACACATCTGTCGTATCTGAAGCCAAACATCAATGATGGAGAATTTGAAATGCATGGTCTCTTGATAATCGAGTATGAGAATTTAATAAGCTTCGATTGCACTGCTCCTTCCATTTTCTTCCGGCCATTCAATAGGAGATATTGTGCTCAAAATGCCCGTGGTGACAGGTTGAGATCGCGAAGCCTTTCCGGATGCAATGTTCGAGCTATCGATGGATTGAGTAGGACACGAGTGCCAATATACATGCCATGCAGTATGGTTGAGCCGAAGATTTCAGGATATTCGGCGATGAAGTGTATTTACGTCGAGTGGTGGGATTTATGGTTTGAGAATGTAGAAGATCAAAACCATACCTGGGTACAGCAATAATACTCGAGTAGAAGGATGGACTTTTCTCCGTTTCCTTGAAACCATTGCCGATAAGGGAGAGGTGTGGCGTCAGATAAGATGTGTGGCGCGCGCAGATAAGATAAAAGTACTCGCCGCCACGGGCTAATAAATCTCATCCTCGAGTAGATGGTGGACATTTTGTTTTGAGGGACTTTTCATTGGTAGTGGTTAAACCTCGGGCTCTAATTCCCATAAGGCTGAAGAAGTTCAATACATCATTTCAAGTTCAGTAAACAAATCAATCTTAACCTCAATTCAATATAAAATACCACAATTGAAATGTCTACGCAACAACTATCACCAATTCGTAAAGCATGGTATAGATGGAAATCACTCCGTCTCCCATGGCGAAAACGCTTCTTTGTCGGTTCGTCCACGCTCTCCCACCATCGCCACTGCAACCCCCCTTTCCCAGCAGACAGTTCAACTGACATTCCCAGGTCTTGACCTTCAAAACAATTCTTTCTGGGAATTTCGCGACGCTATAAATGCCGGCCGCATGCGCAGAATAGTTCAAGCGCCATCTTCAACCCAATATTCAGATGTCAGAATCAGTCCGCAATGGCACCAATGGCTAAGACACACACGGGCTGATGCGCCAAGTATGGAAGAATTGCTCGGGGATGTAGCGAGACAAGAACGACTGAAAATTCTCGCTAGACAGGCGGATGAGAGATGGAATGCGAAAGCCAGTTTTTTGGATAAGCCTGCGGCACAACAGGCGTTGCCGGCTACGCAAGTTGGGAATGGAGGTGCGTTTTCGGTGGTGGAACCGAGGGAAGATGGGCAAAGTATGGCGAATGCTGTGGGAGGAGAGCGCGAGGAGGTAGAGAAAGAGGGAATGGCTTTTGTGAAGAAGCCAGCTGGGAGTAAAACACGGCATGATGCGGAGACCCTACCGAGGGAGGAAAAGAAATATAAGGAAGATCCGTGGAAAAAGGCAAGAGGGGGGCCAAGTGAAGAATGGCAACCTAAGGCTTGGGATCCGAATGACATGCCAGTATCTCGGAGATAATGTATTAATGTTATAGTAATTTGAGGCCCTCCATTAAGCAGAAGTAAATCTCGCTCACTTCTTTTTTTTCTTGTTCTATGAACAGTGCAAGTATTCCTACCAGAGGCTGGGTAGTTCTGTGACGAGTAATACTGCTTAAAGTACCATATCCTGACTATGAAACTGATGAGCTACAGTATGTATGTATTGAAATTGATTTACATTTCCCCTTAATAGCCTTCTCGACAGCAAATGGTATCATCAGATAACTCCAATAAACAATGAACTGCTTACCATCATAAAACCCAATCCAGTGCTTCCGGTCCCGACTCCTGTATGATATCAATATCCCTGTTAGGAACTGCATTCTTGCACCCAATCTACTAAAGTTCTCAATCTCCTTGAACTTGCATCTAGAAAGATTTTCGCTACTTCCTCCTCCTTCTTTATTGCACCTGCTTTACGCCTGCCATCCGTCTTGCATTTCTTCTCCCTTGCGCTAATACCCCTTTCAACCGCATCGTCTAAGTTGGGTGTATGACTTGCTTCACAACCAGTCAAAAACAGGCGAAACAAATATTCCACCAAAATTGAATATTTGGCATTATCCTCAACAGATGAAGTCATAGGACACCATGGTAGAAAACAGGTTTCGAGAATTTCTTGGTTGAGAAGATCATTCGTAGAATCCTCAAAGTCGCTAGGATTGGGTGTAGACTTTGGGAGATAGGTGCGGCATAATCGTTGTATGAGCGAGACTAGTACCTCGGAAGGAAATGGTGATGTCCGTGAGATATTGAGGAGAAGTGAAAATGATGCGATAGGAAGCGCTGCGGTGAACTCTGCGAAGAGACCGTAAAGATCGCCGACGGGCATGAACTTTAGCGGGAGGAACACGGATAGGCGGGATAGCTGCAAAATTAACGTGGAACGTTAAAGACAGGTGGGGTTCTATTTACCAAAGTTATGACTCGCTGGCGCAAGCGGATAGAGTCCGGGTCACCTATAGTAGAAGAGTATGTAGGAATTCCTTTCTTACTTGGCCTTTGAGACGATTCCTCGGAACCCTCTGATGTATCGGAAGCGAGATCTTCTTCTTCCTCATCATCGTAATCGTTAGAGATTTCCTTGACATTTTTACTTTCATCCCATTTTCTCTTTTGCGCCACGGTTTTCCTGATGTCTTTGGTCTCGTTCTCAAAAATCTCCGGATATGCTTTCAGGGATTGCACAGAACCGTCTGCAAAGGCTGCCTTAACAATCCGTCTCACGGCAGTGCCATTGAGATTATCGCAGGATCCGCCCAGGTAGTGTACAAGTAACGAATCTTGCACTAATTCATTACCAGGAGAGAGCTCCGCAGCCCCTTGGGCTTGGCCAACTTTAGCGTTGAATGCTGCATCGTCCAAAGCCTTCCGTTCGTACCAATCTGCATCCAGCACATCTAACAAATACTCCAAAAGAACCTTCCAGTAGCTCCACCGCTTTGGATACCTAACACTGCAGTTAAATGACCAGCCCACGATCTGCCAAAAGTCCTTAGCGCATCTCCACAGTCCATTTTGAGATACTGGCCCTTTTATATCGTCGTCACCTTCACTGTTAGAGCCACTATCTCGAGAACTCCGTCTGGTGTATCTGCTGCCTGAATCAAAGGAAAATGCCCTCTCAAGATTGGCATTCCTTGGGCCAACTTCGGCAAGGACACTTCGCAGAAGAGTAATAGAACGGGAGGCTACCTCGACCAAATTCTCATTCTTGACTCGAGTTGTAGAGCTTGGATGTACAAGCAAGGTACTGGCTATTCGTAGATATTTGGGGATGGGCAGACAGGCAGTCTTTGAGGTTACGGTTGAATGTGATATGCCAGAAGTGAGGATGTCCAAAAGCATGGTGAGGGCATGGGTGTCTAATAAATATGCAATTAGTCTTCCAACATAGATCATGAGGGACAAAATTACATACACATCTGGACATCGAAATATACTGTGACATGGCTCTCGATTTCACTAGAAATTTGATCTGATTGCAGATAATGCAGATTCTGCAAAAGATGTTGAGCTTCATTTGTACTACCTGCCATTGAGGGAGCGCAGGGTGAAGACGGCGCATCTAAAGCCGTGTAAAATGAGGATGGAGAGCTCAACATCCTGGCGACATCTGGATGTGGATGTGGATGTGGGTGCGGTGGTGGGATTGTGGGGGTTTCGTGGTGCTATAATTTCGAACGCGTAAAGTAAGGGCTTCGCGGTTTTAGGCTTCTAGTGATGCCTCTTTCAAAGGTTCTGACAAATTTTTAGCGTGTTCGCACCTGTATGAAAGCAAAACAAAGACATTAGCCACTGTACATCACTTAATTTCCTTCAAAACACACCCAAAGACAAGTCTATAGGTACTAGGAAGTCTCAAAATCACATATTCCGACAGTAGAACAATCCACGCATTGACACGAGGTGAATTCTCTACGCAGACAGAATTATTCTCATCTCATATGCTTAGATTACTAGGTACGAATCTCCCTGTGTTGGAGAGTATCTTTTGTTAACACTGTGCTATTCAATGGATGTAAAATATTCAGAAATTTAGCTTCAACAAGAAATCAAAATTGTTCGTGGAATTGTTTCAAGAAATGGCCAATGGTTTAAGATTGTTTCTTATATCCTACAGCACATCATTATATTTCAAGTCTTTCAAGCTCCTCAATACCAGAAGGTCGGCCGCATTCGATGTGGGATTGATAATATATACGCCTCTGCAATGCTTGCTGTCCCTTGAAGATGGGAAAAAGTGTATTCTTTATTCAATCCACGCCAGACTCATTTTCTCCTTCGTCGCCGTCGCCGTCATCGTCATCTTCATCCTCATCATCCGAGACGTTCTCTCCGAGGGCCTTTAAACGTTCTTTATACTTTATCACTTTCTCCTCTAGGTCGCCAAAAACCATAAGTAGGTCATCAAGTTCACTTTGGGCAGCCTGTCTTGCAGTCTCCTTGTCTACCAAATCCGCTTCCACCTTAGCGATTTTGTCGTGCGCGGCGGTGACTTTCTGCTCCAATTCTTTAGCTTTCTCTTCCGCAAGTTTCAAGCGTGCATCTTGGTCAGCCTTATTTGCCATGTATTCATCGTGCGCAGTTTGCAGATCCTGGACGTGGTTCTTGTTTGACTATACCATGTCAGTGAGAAGTAGTGACAAAATATATGACAACATACCATTGCAAGATCTGCTTCTAATCGCTCAATTTTACTCTGAAGATCTGTGATTTCTGCATCTGTTCGCCGCCGCACACGTTCAGCATTAGCCTCTGCAGTCTTTTGAACATGTTCCAGTTGTCTTTGATAGTCTTGAACTGCCCGATCATGTTCATCCCGTACACGTTCAGCATTAGCTTCCGCTACCTTCTGAGCTTGTTCTAGCCGCCGCTGAAGATCTTGTTTTGTACGATCATTTTCCGCTCGAACAAGTTCAACATCAACTTCGGCTGCTTTTTGGATTTCTTTTAACTGTCGCTGATAATCTTGAGTTGCCCGATCATGCTCCGTACGTAATTTTCTTCTGGTTGTTAGTCCTAGAAATACAACCTGACAGAGTTATACGTACCTCATATCTTCTTCATGGTGCTTCTGAAGGGCCTCGTTAACGTTTTTAATCCTTGAAACTTCTACTACCGCGGTCTCTTTGGCTCTGCGATGGTCGGCTTGTTCCTGTCCTAGCTGCCCCCCAAGAATTACTAGCTCCTCTTCCGCCTTCAGCAAAGCTTTGCTCTTCTCATCAAGCTCAGATCTTAAAGTGTCTACCATCTCTCTGGAAATTCCCTTTTGGACGCCATTTGCGATAACTGCAACCTCGAATCCAGGATCTCGGTCGATGGCACGTAATAAACGACTAAAATTGTCTTTCATGAAGTCCACAAATGATTTGTCGAAAAACACATCAGGCAGGCCACCAGGCGAAGCAGAGCTGAGCTTCTGTGGAAGAACCTCGAAGTCTCGCAGTAGTGGGTGGGCCCTTAGCTTGGTAAGTCGATCTATATATTGATCTCTACCTAGCTTTGAGTTAAGAATTGGATGGATGGTTGCTCGGGGAACTGGAGAGTCTTTGGTGGAGAACTCATATACAATTCCAAGTAGGACAGCGCAGAGGCCTTGTACCATTACACCATCACCGCCCGTGTATAGCGTGGCTTGGATCAGGCTTTGGATATTACTGCCCTCGCCCAGGAAGTCATTTACAGCATCTGGGTCCTCAAATAGCCACCCACAAAGAAGCATGAGATAAGCAACCAAGACGCGTTCGTCCACAGCTTTGTGAACACCAAGTACTAAATTGGCAGTGATAGACTGAATACAAGTTATTACCTCCTCTCCATTTTCAGCATCGCCCTCGGCGACGCCCATCGCCATACTTTTCGCCTCAGCATCTTCGAATATTAAATGGAACAGAAGAACAGAGGCAAACCAGTAACGGTACGGATCGCTTGATATATGACTGTCCAGAGGTTGAAGAAGTGTTGTCAACACATTCGCTGTCTCATCGGCCCCGGAAACATGACCATCTATGGCTCGGCGGAGAAAATGTTTGCGAATGGCTGGGTGATTGTAAAAATAAGCCTTTATACATTCACAAGCAGCAGCGCGGGAATCGAAAGCTGACAACGTAGGTATACTCAATGTCAAATCAAGTAAGCCATCAATTACGTAGACCTTTGGGATAACATGGCGTTCAGGTTGACCATTACTATCGGCTAAAGGTTCATCAAGCACCGAGGTAACTTGTTGTTGAGCGAAATTCTCTTGAAGGGCTGGATTGCCTCGGATCATATCCGCGCACGTTGAGAGAGCCTATACCTGGCAATCAATACACAAACCGTTATATGGGCAATGGTTGCATACCTCAGCTTTTATCTGAACTTCCGTATATCGACTGAATGCTAATTGTAATACTTGACTAAGAATACCATGTTGCGCAAAAGAAGCCTGGTTTGCTTGGGTTCCTGCTCCTCCTGTTATTAGAAACAGCCGTAGTACTGCAAGTAGAGCGTATATGTTTCTATTTCGCTGAGCTTTAGCCCATTCGGCAACCTCCTCGACCTCATTCCCAGCACCTAATGCATCATTCAATAGCTTCGATAGTTTAGGAATACAGCCTGTCTCGCGGAAGAAAGACTGATTCGAAACGTTGAGCCGCAAAAGGTTCGCGAGAAGGATCAAACAATCTTCTACTATTCTATCGCCGTCCAGAAGAGAGCCTTCGAGCTTTATTATATTGAAAATGCGATCAAAAGCGTTCTCGAAGGCGACCAGTTTTTGCAATTCCGAGGAGCTTGGCGTCAAGTAGGTCAACAGGGAAAGCCCTTCATTTCTTATTACCTCCCTCCGATCATCTAATATAGCCACGAGTCTTGATATACCCAAAGGTGCCGTGAATATACATTCTTCAGTTCTCTCCGTTCGAGACGACAGAATTACCGATAGGAGTTGCAACGAATATAGACGCGAATAGAAATCATTGGTATCCAGAAAATCCAAAAGTAATGTAATATTATCTTGCCGTGTGGTGAATTCGTCCGCTATGAAATATGCAAGTTCCTCTGATGCTTCAGCACTGTTCTGGTTCGGATTGAAAAGGAATAGAAGAGTCTCGAGGACGACTTTGATGGAGTCAACATCCTCTCCATCTTTGCGTAGGCTTGCAATTAGTCCTCGTAGAGCCTCAGATGCCACAGATGCAGGATAGTCTTTTGCGAAACTGCGAAGGCCTAAACATGCTGCTCGCCGGTCTTCTAGAAGGGTGGAGGATGTAAGTCGAGAAGCGTAGACCTGGCGAGTTCCGTATTAGCCTTGTAGTAAGACGAGGGTGCAGAATATCAAGGGGAACCCCAAGGACATAATGTAAGTCTACTTACAGAAATAGTCTCCCCAACTTTTGACATTTCCTCAAGTAGGATATGAAAGGTGTTCTTGGTAAGACCCAAGTTTCCCCTTCTTCGTTATGATTCTCTGATCTCTATTTGTACATTGAACATTGAAGGATAATTTGAGAATTCGAGATCCAGTAGCATAGTGTCACTTCTTATACATACCTTATTCACCACGAGGTATATCTAACTTCAAAATCTGGCAGATTCATGATTTAACTCTTTATTTTAGAGCTTCTCCAGACTAGAAGTGCATGCATGCAAATGCAGACTAGCGTTTCTTGAGCGTTAGAACTATGTCGGTGAATCAAAATTCCGTCCCCAGTTTGCTACCCTACCATACCATGAATTGCGGCGGCATCTTTTCACTGCTTTGTTCTCTATTTCTTTCAACCTTGAATGTACAATAGACAGGAGCTTTCATGAAAGCATTTTTTTTTCTGCATCTTAGCGATATCCGACCATTCATATTTTTCACCCTGGATACACGCAAGAGTGGTCTTGCGATTTTATTCTTTTGGAAACCTGATAAGTAGATCGGACCAGCGCAGAACCATTCATTCGAACCTCTCCAGCTCTACCTGGTGCCTTGTTTTGAAGACATTTCTCTTACTTGATCACCTATCTGCCAGAAATAAATCACAGATAAATTCTTCACCATGGGAGTCCCAGCATTGTTCAGATGGCTGGTAAGTTTCGATTTTTAACCTTCATCGTTCTTCATTTTGCTAACAACGTTGTTTGACCATGTAGACCAAGCAATATCCCAAGATTGTGTCTCCTGTCATTGAAGAACAACCGCGCGAAATCGATGGCCAAATCATCCCAATTGATATTAGAGGACCCAATCCAAATGGGGAGGAATGCGACAACCTATATTTGGACATGAATGGAATCGTTCACCCATGTAGTATGTTTATCGCAATACTCCAGATAGTTGATTCATCATTTTTTGAAATATGCTAATACACAATTTTAGGTCATCCAGAAGATCGCCCTCCACCCAAAGATGAGGAGGAAATGATGTTGGAAATCTTCAAGTACACGGATCGAGTAGTTAATATGGTGCGACCCAGGAAATTGTTGATGATTGCTATTGATGGAGTAGCACCACGTGCTAAGATGAATCAACAACGATCCCGTCGATTTCGTGCGGCGCAAGAGGCAAAGGAGAAGGCGGAGGATAAGGCAGAGTTGCTTAAGATGCTGAAATCACAAGGTACACAGGCCGAAGAGACAGAAGTCAAGAAAGCCTGGGATTCCAACGAAATTACTCCCGGTACTCCGTTCATGGACATATTGGCCGCTAGTCTCAGATATTGGATTGCATATAAACTCAACACTGACCCTGCTTGGGCAAAGATGAAAGTCATCATCTCAGATTCAACTGTTCCAGGAGAGGGTGAACACAAAATCATGGAATTTGTCAGATCCCAAAGATCTTCTCCCGATCATGATCCTAACACCCGACATGTCATGTATGGATTAGACGCCGACTTGATCATGCTGGGTCTAGCAACGCATGAACCTCATTTTCGTATTCTAAGAGAAGATGTGTTCTTTAATGATGGAAAGCCACGAACCTGCAAACTGTGCGGCCAACATGGCCATGAAGCCCGAGAATGCAAAGGCATGTACAAGATAAAGGATGGTGAGTTTGATGAAAAGGCTAGCGCCCCTACGCTCAAACCATTTATTTGGCTACACGTCTCTATCCTTCGTGAATACTTGGCAGCAGAGATGTATGTTCCTAGCCAACCTTTTAGATTTGATCTTGAAAGGGCTCTTGACGACTGGGTTTTTATGTGTTTCTTTGTCGGCAATGATTTCTTACCTCATCTTCCTAGTCTCGAGATTCGAGAGGATGGTATTAATACCTTGATTGCCATCTGGCGTGATAATATTCCCTACATGGGTGGTTATTTGACTAAAGATGGTCATGTTGACCTTGAAAGAGCTCAGTTCATCCTTGATGGTCTAGCTAAGCAAGAAGATGCCATCTTCAGGCGAAGAAGAAAGGCAGAAGAGAACTTCCAGAAGAAGCGTAAGCTCAACAATGAGCGAAACGAACGGTATGGCCGTGGCCGTGGAAACAACGCCGGTGCTCAGGATTCTCCATCTAACGGTAGACAGCCTCCTGGTGGAGCTGCTCCGACTGGCTTACCACTCTTCACTCCTGGTATGGCCAACAAGGAAGCCAAGGCTATATCCCATGATATGGTAATGAACCGAGGTGCAGCTTACAAGGCTAGTATAGCCAACAAGAGCGCCGCTGCAGCACTGAAGGAGATGATGAATGGCAAGTCAACTGATGATGATAACGGTGAGCCTAGAGCCGATGACACCTCGGCGGAATTACCAGCAACTGCACTGGGAAAACGTAAAGCAGAGCTCATTGAGGATGATGACAGCAGTACGCCAGGACGTAACTCCCCCATTCCAGGGACACCAGGAACCCCGACAACACCTGGCGATGACCTTCCTCCTGACACCGTTAGACTATGGGAAGATGGTTACGCTGATAGATACTATGAACAGAAGTTCAACCGAGATCCTAAAGACATTGAGTTTCGCCATCAGGTTGGTAAAGCCTATGTCGAAGGATTGGCATGGGTTTTGCTATACTATTTCCAAGGATGTCCGTCTTGGGATTGGTATTATCCGTACCATTATGCCCCTTTCGCCGCGGATTTTGCAAATCTCAAGGATATGAAGATCAATTTTCAGAAAGGCAGAATCTTCAGGCCATTTGAACAACTTATGGGAGTCCTTCCAGCGGCTTCAAGACAAGCTATTCCAGAACAGTTTCACCATCTGATGACCAATGAAGACAGTGAAATTATCGATTTCTATCCAGAGGATTTTATAGTTGATTTGAACGGTAAGAAGTTCGCTTGGCAAGGTGTTGCTCTATTGCCATTCATTGACTCGGAGCGATTGCTCGATGCAATGGCTAAGGTATACCCCACATTACCAGTGGATGTTTCAGCTCGCAATGGCCTTGGAAAAGACGTTCTTTTAGTGTCAGAATCCCATCATGCTCTTTACGACGAGATTACCAGCAAATTCTATTCAAAGAAACAAGGCTCACCTCATATGAAGTTAAATCCCAAGGTCAGTGAAGGTTTGACTGGACGAGTTGAGAAGAATGAGGATTATCTCCCTTATAGCTCTTTGGTTTTTCCACTGGAGAGTGGAGCTATGCCAGGTCTTGACGAGGATCGATCAATACGGTAAATATACATCAACATTCTGACCGTATCTTACTTACAGTTTGTCTAGTGTACATTACGAAATGCCCAAATCTAACCATATTCACAAGTCTATGTTATTAGTCGGAGTTGATTTTGGCCAACCGGCACTTAATCAAAGCGATATCGAAATGACAAAAAGCAGGGCGTCTAGATCAGGTCGAAATTATGGCGGAGTGCCATTACAAGGTGATGGTAGGGGTCGTAACCAATTCAACTATGGTTCTGGTAATAACAATCGCGGCAATGGCAGTCGCTATAATGGTCCAGGAACAACAGCACCTAGGTACAATAATCAATCTCACAGCTCTCAGAACAACTACAACAATTACAGTCAACCACCACCTCCACCAGGCTGGCAGCCTCCCCCACCAGGATCATACGGTGGGCCTCCTCCACCGCCCCCTGGATCGTACGGTGCGTATCCTCCACCGCCACCTGGATATGGAGGTGGTTACAACAACTACAACAACTATGGTGGACGACGTTAGATAGATGGCTTTGCCGATATCTGCGAATTTACCATTGAAAGATGACATATATCTATATAATACCTGAGTCCATTCATCAAATCTCACACATGTCTCACATTGCATTCTTGTATCATCACAACAGGGCATAATTATAGGATTGGGATGGCATTAACAAGAAAATCCTTGTTGGGTGGTTATTGTTCTCAGGAACTATATGCAAATGTCGATGCCGTGCTTTGAAAACATTTTGTTTGCGCGGAGCATCACCATGATCCGAATACGTATTATCCAACAGGAGCACGTTATTGTAGTCAAGTATATATATAGATTGTATGGAGTATGCATCAACGAGCTCTGGTATTAGCACTTTAATCTTCAGGAATAAATCGATGTAACAACCAAGCCAATTTGTGTGAAGCTCGATCTGACGATATTAGGGTAAACCTTGGTAATAAATTAGCGTCTCCCCTCAAATTGTCTCATATAAATACAACAAAACATCATGAAACACATTTGGAATGATTCTTATATGCAAGACATTTCTTTTACAGATGGATGGCGGAAGCAGATAAATTGAGTAAACATTCCCCGTACTTTTTGGCCTTCCTTGCCTCCCTTGCCTTCCTAGGTAGGCAGGCATCTTGCGCAGTAGGGATATCAACTATCACAAAATGAATGCATTGATGCAAAGAAAAACATTTTCAGAAGTCAACCTTATTAGATTATACTCTGAAGATAACGAATTGCGATTTGTCCTCTGCAATCCTTCCAATCACTCCTAATTATGAGCAAGTCGTGCGAAACACACGACCGCTAGCATTTACTCACCCATTCACTGGCAGTCTCACACTCATTTGTTAATTAACCTTAGTTGCCGAGACCAAACCGGAAAAAAGTCCCCATCCCCAATGTTTTCTCCACTCCAGCGACTTGTTCATCCATGACTACACGTGTGTGAGGTGCGCGCCCGAGGAACCAAACCAGAGAAACCTACAACTAAATAGAGTCCAAGCTACTTCAGATATCCCTCATAATATCTGAGCCTTTAGTTCCTAAAATTCTCAAATCAAGTGTCATGCTCGCGGTGCTTCTACAATTTAATTGCTGCGAACCTGTTTCTTCCCCTCCGGTCTAGGCAAATTGTAAATAGGTTATCCTTATCCTTACTTATACACCCCTAGCTCCACTGAGCTTCTCCGACGAGCGACGATCGCGCATGCTTGAAGCCTATGTCGGACAATCACTGAGTGGTCTGGCGTAGTTGCCAACGCCGCCCGCGACAAGTCATGAGTGATAACTCAAATCTCGTCATTACTTTGGTGGAGAGGCTGATTACAAAAGTATAACCCTCAGTCGCAGTCGCATTCCTCTACGTGTCGCAGTTAGCTAACATATAGTTTGTTTACACACAGCTTCCACATAGAACTGGCGCAGATGCACACCACCTCCTTCGCGATGAGATTGCCCTCTTGAGTCGGACTACCCTCGTCAATATTAGTAAACCATCTATTGCGGTCGTCGCCGAAGCCCTTGTGCAATTGTTGGAAGAACTTGCAAGACCGTACAAAACGATATCGGCGCATCCATTGCATGTTTTACATTCGGAATTTTACGTGCTTGAGCTGCTAGCGGAATGCTGTACAACCCACTGGGAAAGCATCAATGCTTCACAAAATGCTAGCTATCGAGAAGATCTACTCTCTCAGGGTTACAGGTCCGACGATAGCACAAAACCTGAAGGACGAAGGGCATCCAGAAACAGACTTTTGGCGCGCGATAAACCCCCAGAAGCTTTAGACGACGATTTGGCAAAGAGATTGTTAGATGTGATCAAGCTGTTCTCAAATCCTATACCAGAGGGCTATGTGCTTCCGGCGTCTAACATCCTAGACGATGTTCTTGGGGCCCCTCCTGCTCAGAACTCTTCAGGTGTGGATTCTTTGAACGGCACAAATAACCAACAAAATGGAATCGAGGCTACAATATTGATACAAGAACATTCGGAATCCACAGAGGCATGCATAAGGAAAGTTGTGGAGTTTGTTTCCTTCTCCAATTGGCCGCGGACTTTGGAGTATTTGCGCGGCTCCCTCCGTGGACTACTTGCGGCCCAATCCTCAAATGGAAACCAAGCGCAAAACGGTTCCATAGTCGACGATGAGGCACTTGTCACTGTGCGCTTGATTCCGTCGTTTTGGGTCGATAGTCGAAAACTAGGAGTTGTCATACAAGAACTGTGCGGCAGCTTCTTGCACCTCCGCAAGGCCTTTCAGACTATAGTGGCAGTAGTCGTACCTCAGTTAATCACCCGATGGCTGGAGCGAAACCCTGAGGAATTCATTGAACTACACACAATGCACAAAAGGTTAGACGGTGGAGCGGAAACTCTCTTTGATATGACGAATAGCATGATAGATGCGGGAAGACGAAAAACATTATTATTTCCATTTCAAACGTCTTTGTTATTCCTTCTCCCAGACGTTTTTGAAGTCGCTAGCAACATGAGAGATATCAAAAGTAGCAGTATCTCTAAGAAGGTATCGTTTTTGGAGATGCTGAGGAAGACTTTGAGAAACAGGAATGAAGCAGCCATTTATTGTTTGACGTCTGTTTTGCGAGTTGCAAGACATTTTCCCCTCGATAGTGATTCAGCACTTCTGAGCTATGCCTTAGATGTCCAGGAAGAAGTGCGTGAAGCAGTATTCAGGAGATATACCGTGGGTGCAGAAAACACAACCATAGACTCTGGGTTAATGACAGCAGCATTTGTCAGCTTGGCGCATCTAAATTTTAAAACTTGCGTTGATAATCTTGCACCGTTCTGTCTTGCTCCCAATACATCTCCAGATTTCAAACTTGCTGCAATAAGAGCATGCACGCACTTCGCCAAGCAATCTAATGTTAATGACTACAAGCCGTTGTTTGCTAAGATGTCTGAATTCATTCGCACTTACATGAAGGTATGGCGCGTTTGTGACACTTGAGATGCGTAGCTAATTCTCCAGAAGGGAACAACGCTGAGATTCAGAGACTCCTACCCAATCGAACATCTGACCATGAATAGACAAACGAAATTTGCATTGTCCGGAGAAGTGGTATACAGCATGTTAATATTCTTGCACGCATATCCTATGGCTATGTTTGTTGGCCTCGACATGGGCTCACCGACTGCTGACACCATTTTTGAGGACATCTATGCTGCCTTTTTGGCTTTTTTGACCTCCGAAGATGAGAAAATTAGAATTTTGACAAGTGAGGTCTGCCGCGATTCACTGTCTGCAGCAACAATGTATGCCTGGCGAAAGCATGATTTTCAATTCACGAATATCGCGAAGTTTAACTTCTGGGAATCAACGTAAGTTTTTGGACATATGTTACCGGACAATCTGGCTTGACCTTGCTGATGCATTGCTATAGCTCCGTCATACTCAGCTCAGTTTCAAGCAAAATCATAAACCAAACTATTGATGAACACAATGCTCTTGCCTTCGTGCATAGCTATTTGCAAGGAAGACTCGATTTATTGAAAAAGATCAAAGTGAGTAATTTCAACATCTTTTATTGGATGCCTCGCGCTCGAATAGTCAACCCTCAAAAGGGTGTGCGATCAGTTACGCAATGCCGGTGCCGGTGCCGTATCACCTTCGCCTGCAACTACTCACATGTGATAGGACTTGACTGAGCTGGAAGAAGATGTTTCGGAACGGTTAGCAGCATATTCTATGATGGAAACATCATTTTTAGTTACACTCTGCTCGCCTGATATAGCAGTTTGCCAGCTGGTCGCGTCAAGCATCTCTCTATTCGCAGAAGAGATTCGTCTTGTTGAATCCGCACCGGACTTCAACAAGCTATCATTGGCAAGTGCGCGTAATATGGAAGTTTACCAAGAGCTTTCTTCAAAAGACTTTAGATTTACAGGTATAGTTGCTTTTCAGAAGCGAGCGAGAGGTCTTTTGCGTCAAATGCAACATCCTACTGCCGGCATCATCAACGCATGGGAGACTATCTTTGATCGATGGGTTAGATTATCCAAGCAACTTATCGCGCGCTCTGAGGTTCTCGATGAAAAATCTTTGGGAGAGTGGCGCAATTGTTCTGGATTCCTTGCTTCTCTTGGTGGCATTTGTATCGCAGGCCGATCTCTTCTTTCCACCCCTGACGATCAGGCACTTGCCAGTTTGCGATGGATCGATAAAGTAACTGCGGAAAGCTACGATGAAACCTTGCTCAATCGATATATGCGGCAGAGTGTTCAATTATTAGCTAGCAACAGCTTCAGGATACGTGAAGGCACCAGAGACGCCCTCTCTAGTGATCTTGCCAAACCATTACACATGCCTCTGTTTGAGGCTCTCCAAACAGAACTGGATGTTTTATTCGATAGTCCGCGGAGCAACGCAATCCCTGTCGAATCTCGGATCGTTTTTGCAGAACAGGCAGCGTCTCTACTAAAGAGTATCGTTGAGAAGCTCGGAAGCCCAGCTGAATTAGGTACAGGAATGCCAGTTGATATTGGTGCCTTGGCACTCAATTTTGCGAAGTTCCTGAATGGTTCAGCAGAAGGGGCAAGCGCGTTGAGGGTCAAAATTAAGATATGTCAGTTATGTGAAACTCTCACGCAGAAGAAAGAGCTCTTGAATTTAAGGCACGACGTGCGTATTCGTAATCAGCTTTTGGAAGTGATTTTTGGATGGATCGCGCGCCCAGGAACCCCAAATGCCGATACTGGTATTCATCTAGTAGGAAATCGCCTTGATGAGCTTGTTCGCCTCCAGAAAGATCTTGACAGAGCTTCTTTGAAGGCGCTAGCAGAATTGACATATCGTCTTCCCCTGCAACCAGCCGAAGGCCAATCCGATGCAGATACAAGCGACTTGAAGTCACAGATGTTCCATACATATTTCAACAGGTTTTTATCGCTCCTCAATCACGAATCGGCAGAAATCGGTAGGAATGAGGTGCGGCTCACATCTGCTGTGAGTGATGATTCTATGAGTAGTCCAGAACTTGCAATATCTGCACTTTCTAATCTTTTGAGCGCCAATATCGATGTTGGCCTCAAACACTCCTTGGGTATTGGCTATCATGAAGATCTTGAGGTTAGAACAGCTTTCGTCAAAGTTCTTTGCAACATTTTGATTCAGGGTACCGAATTCAACAATTTGTCTGATGCAGCCGTGAATCAAAAGTATGATGAACTTCTTGAAGTTAGTATTGACAACTGTCTCATCCCAATGAATGTATTACTGATTAGCCATTGATAGCTACTTGTTAATGACATGACACTTACAATTGCACTTTGCGATGCATGCCCGAGTACAGAGGTGGATGAGATGACCATCTCGCTTCTCAATATTTTCGACTCCAGAGGCATGGGCTTTTCTCTGCTTGAAGCACTCATCGAGCATGAAGTGGAGGAAACTGGCAAGTCGTCCTGGGAATCGAAGATGTATTTGCATTACTAATATCATATAGAAAATGAGGCTGAACTTTTGAGAAGAAATTGTGTTGCCACCAAGCTTCTGTCAGTCTATGCAAAATGGAAGGGCGCTGCGTATCTGAAAGCGACGCTACAGAAAGTCTTAGAGCGTCTAGTTCTTACTTCAAAAGACCTGGATCTTGAACTTGATCCTGCTAGAACAACTTCCCCGGAGGAATTGCAGAAAAATGCTCTTCAGCTTCGTGTAGTGACAAAAGTCTTCATCGATGATATATGTAACTCTGCATCGCGTATTCCGGTGTCTTTCCGAAAAATCTGCAACATTGTATGTCAATTCATGCTCCGCTATTATCGCACTATTGACATTGTATAGATCTCTTCTTGCGTGATGAGAAGGTTTCCGGATGCAAAATTTACTGCCGTCGGTGCCTTTATATTCCTACGATTTTTTTGCCCAGCGATTGTCGCCCCTGATGCAGAAGGCTTGATAGCGTCCCCACCATCGAAAGAAATGCGCCGGGGTCTTCTCCTTATTGCAAAAGTAGTCCAAAATTTAGCCAACAACGTCCTTTTCGGGGCAAAGGAGCCTTACATGTATCCTCTAAACGATTTCTTGACACAAAATATATACCGTGTAACGACATTCTTGCGGGAGATATCAGTAAGTTCATCCATTATGGGTAGAAGAAGAAAGCTAACACCAAAAGGCACCTCCCAATGTTAGGGAAACACTTGCTGAGTCCGAGTCTTTCGATTTTGGCTCTTGCGTAGCTTTGCATCGGTTTTTGTATGATCACTGGGACCATGTTCGACAAAAGCTTGTTCTTCGTGAACGACAACTCTCTGTGAGATCTCCTATTGATGGTGCCAAGAGTCATACTCCAGTTTTGGATGCCCTTCGAACGCTCATCTCTAATCTCGGACCACCACCAATGGATGTGTCCTGGAATAGGCCAGCGATTTCACAAAATACACCACCGTCGTATTCACGCTTCCAACACTTCATGCTTAGAAATGCTGGTCGAAGTTCAGAAGCTGTAGTATCAAATAGGGCCGTATATGATGGTGGTGAAAGCAAGGTACCCAAATATTATCACGTTAAATGCTTCATCAGCTTACACCAATAGGATGGACTTTCGATGATTTGTATTATACTTCGAAACATTGATACAGAAGGAACGGATTATGATCTCTTGTTATATGTGTACTTGAAGGTTAGTAAGAGTCGCTATGTTCCTGACGCCTTCCTTTGCTGATATCTTCTAGATCGCAAGCCGCATGTGGCATAAACCATTTGGTATCTTGATCGATGCAACCTGTTATAATGGTCAAAACGAGCCTCAGGATGCACTTTTTCGAAGGCTTGATTTGCTTACGCCAACAGAGCTCTCAAAGCAACTATCTAGGGTATATGTCTACAACATGAATAGTGCATTTAGGTGAGTATCAAATGGGTCTGGAGAGAAGTAGTGCTAACAAAGGCATAGGAAATGTTTTCGACGCATTCTCCGGCTATCTGCAAAGAGCGAAAATAGCGCCTTCCATCCGAAGAACGTTGACTATCACCTGATTGGTAGTCTTCAAGACTTACAATCTCATTTCCATCTTACACAGCTTCATCTACCTAAAGAGACTATAAGCGTTGTCACAGACACGAGATACGTCTTCCAGCCAATCATAAGATTGTCTAAAACGAAAGGCAAGGTAGAAGTGATAATCAAAATAGGTAATCAATTTGTTCAGGTGACAACAACGAAGAAACAAGAAGTTGTTCCAGGCCTTAGACTGCATGCTACAGTCAACGATATTTTCCGCTTAGCAGAGGTCGATGAGGCACCCACCTCAATACAGACCGAGGATGACTCTGCATTTGGTTTACGGACTGACAACGGCAAGATTGTAATGTACTTCACTAGTCCGAGAAAGAGCGATATTTTACAAGCTATTCGCAGTGCTAAGACTAAGCATGGAAAAGAATTGAGGACCTTGAAGTCAATTGAGAGATTGGTCAGACCGCAAGATGTACCAGGAACACTCCTCAATATTGCCCTCACTAACATGGCGAGCCCTAACGCGGTTCTGCGGCTTGCATCCTACAACTTGTTGTGTGCTCTCTGTCGAGCGTTTAAGTTCGCAGCTGATTCTAAATTCATGAGTACAAAGGGTATAAAATACTGCTCCCAGAACGTAGATTATTGCTAATGAACTCCAGAATTATGTGTTCCTTTGAACCCATCACAATTTATTGTTGAAATCAGTGCGCAATTGGCTCGCTCAGAGCCTCAGCTCACAGGAGACTTTCTCAATGAATTTTTCGTTGGATGGGAAAGTTTCCCATACTCGCAGAGACCTTTAAGCTTAGCGTATATGGCGCCTTGGCTACCAAGTTTGAGAACTCATCTAATACCCAATGAAGCTGATGGCGATAAGGGAAGAGACAAAGTCGCTGTTATCTTCAGAAAGCTTATTGAAGTCGCCATATCCGACGTTGTTCTTAGCATTACCCTGGAACAAAGCATCTGGCCAGCAATTTGCAAGGACGAAGTGTATATGGATATATTCCTAGAGGAGATTCTCAAACCAGCTCTTAATTTTGGTATCGATGATGAACGGACAGAGATTCTGGGTTCCATTCTTGCCTCACTCGACACAATTACGATACGTGGAAAACTAATCTCAAGGCTTCGAAAGGCTCTCAATCGTACCTCACTCCGACCAACAAGGCATCTTCATGAAAACACAGTTTGGGGTGAGATTTGTGTTCTTTTAAGACTCACCTTGTCTGTTTCGTTCGATAGCGGTGTCCAGTCGCAATTGTATCTCCCTGAAGTCTTCCATCTTGTCACCATGCTGGCTAATACAGGCTCGTCCGACTTGAGATTAATTGTTCATCGCTTACTTGTCAATACTATCCATGCTATGTGCACCACATTTGTGTTGGAAGAAAGCAAGCTTGCTCGATTAAAGGTTATGCTATCGTCAATATCGGAGCCTCGTCAAGAGTCTCCGTTCAGCATACTTTCAAGAGACGGTGCTTCTCTTCCTTCATCACAAGACTCGGGTCCCTCAGCATTATTAGCCACGGAGTCTCTTGCTGGCCTTCTCTCCGATATAAGTATCGTAGCGGCTCCAACAGTTGATTTGTCAAACGCATGGCGTGCCAGGTGGATGAGTTTGGTGGCAAGCACTGCTTTCCAGAGTAATCCAGCCATACAACCCAGGGCGTTTACTGTTATGGGCTGTTTGGCTCGGGAAGATGTCGATGACGACCTACTTTATCAAGTGCTGGTAGCACTTAGAAGCAGCATCGGTCGATATATGGAAGATAGCGACAGTGAAATGATGGTTGCTATAGTCACAGCTCTCACCAAGATGATGGATAAACTACCCTCGGCATCACGTTATGGAACCCAACTATTCTGGCTTGCGTTATCCCTTGTGCGCTTGGTACCAATTGGACTTTTCAATTGCGCGGCGATGTTTCTAGATGCCGTCCTACTCAACATTGGAGCTTCCGGTGAACTCAGCAATGGGCGCATGATCTCGACATTATTGCAAGGCAGAGCGCCACTTGATGAAGCGGCAATACAACTGGATGAAATATATGGGATTCATTTCACTGCAGAAAACTTCCATTTCGCAGTTTCTGCTTGCATGGTAAAAGGTATGACGGATTCATTAACGAGATCTACTGCTATGCGTGTAATATCAACATTCCTCGACACGACCATCACTAATGCGCCTGATGGAATCTCGTTTCCACGAGATATTAGTTGCATACCATATCTTGGTCTTCTATTGGCCCGAGCGCTCAATCCAGAAGATGCAGGGCATAGTTTATGGCTTGCTACTGCTACTCAGGGAGAAAACACCCCATATTCAGAGTCAGATATGGACAGTATAGCACAAATTGCGGGTCTCAACGAGAGAGAATTGCTCCTTACTTGCGCCATTGGTTTAGTCGACTTTCACTATTTAGATGATATCATTCAAAATCGCGCATTGCAATGGCTCAATAAGCTTGCCATATCATCATCAAACGTCATGCTACGCCTGTAAGTCATCTTCTCATACCCTGCCGCATCAAGATCAATGCTAACCTCATGAAGCTCCGGCCCAATCACGAACATACTAGATGATGTTCTTATATCTTGCCAGAATTCGACAACGCTCGAATCTGCACATCAATTGTTACGTACCATTACCTCAAATCCTCAGTTCTCAGCCGCGATGGAGAACACCGATGCGTTGGATAGAGTATTGAGTAGCATAGGCTTTGGAGGTTTGTGGAAGAATTCGACCTACCAAGGCCATCATGAGGTCGCTAGAGAGTGTACTGCTTTGACTGATAAGCTTATCGAGGTATGCATCATTTTCTATTTCTCGGTCAAATGTCAAGGCTAACTTGAGTTTGCAGCTTATCATTGCATAAATATAAAAGATGAGGAACGTGTTTTGTGACGAAGATTAGGAAGGGTATGTGACTGGTAAAGACAGGTGAAGAAAGCGAAACGAGGCATGAACCATAGCTTATGATAGGATAAAAGCCCTCTTAATTTTTTCAGCGTTAGCTTTAGGATAAATGATACCCTGTTCACACAACTCCGTGCTACAAACTATAATCCAGCAGGAAGATTGGACGATTACAGGCATAGAATTGTACGTTTTGATTTGATGTGCGTTAGAGTTCGTCCACAATAATTTGTGATCAAGTGATTCCAAATGGATTAGACCCTCGATATTTGCTTATAATTATTATTAACTACCAAGGGAATTTTGTATACACAATGGTGTTTTGATGAATCTACAAGCTCCAGACATTTTACACCCTTTTCCGTCGACACAAAAGGGCAGTGAATCAATCATCAATGGGCCACGGGAAGATCTTCTCCAGAACAATAAGTTTTTTGATGTGTCAAGTGATGACAGAGTCGGACACATTTGAAGATCGTGGTGACACTTCGGAGTGGCATTCATTGATGCGAGGAACTTGCTACGGCTCGCTGACTAGCTTAAGTAACAAAAGTCATAGTTCAAGATTTCTGCGCAACGACGATTCGAAATGTCAATGTCAAATATTCTGGTCGACGTCGACTTTTTGCCATGACCGGTACAAGCACTATTAACGAAATCTCTATCGAGAAGATTAAACCAGGCAGTTTAACTTCTTGTCAATGACAAGATGGCTCAAGTGCGTACTATGTGTCGAGGGGTATACGTCGACAGTGGCACAAATAAGTAGTTATTAAGCAACATAAAGCATCAAGTTGTAGATTAGAGTACTGTAGATGGAAATGTCTTGTAATAGTTTATCGTAATGTTTTTACCTTTGCAGAATTTCACCCATGTATTTCGCTGCTTGAGCTGTCGATCTAACACCATCAAACTTGGTCTGTCCTGGGGAGAAATCTCGGAAGCTTTCAAAGTTTTTATTCGCATTTCTAGGATGCCTGTCATCTCGCGCCCTGCGATGAATGATAAATCGAAGTTCTAGATTGCTGGATGATGTCAATCTGGAAGGGGAAATGGAAATCTTTCTTCAACTTTCAGGAGCGTATTTTCTGGAGAGGAAGCTATTTAGCATTGATGTCATCCACGAGGAATGCTATGTTGCCTCACACGCAATATATATATGTACATAAGTGAGTTTGTTGTGGGCATTAGCCAATTGTGTACTACAATTTTCAGGATGCCAATAGGCTGAGCTGCAGGTTTTTACAATTAGGGAAATTGGCTGGCAAACCCCGCTCCTTTCCTCGTCACTATCGGCAACCGAATATTATGATGATACAAGTAAATGCATTTGGAAGCTGAAGAAATAACCACACTTTAGTTTTCGTGATACACATCATGAAACCTCTTATATCATGACATTGGCTTACAGTATTCTTCTGCTTGCACCACATTTACCCTCTTCAGCATGCTCTTCTCGCGTATAAAAAAGGTGTCTAGCCCGCGGATTGAATCAATTTCTCAATTACCTTCTACACATCAAATTTTAGTTTTTACTCCAACCTCCTACATCTAACGTTGCTCACACGTAAGCTGACAATTATGATGTGTATGTCACCAACAAGCCTCCCCTAGATCTAAAAAGAGTTATAACACTTACATCTTTGAGCAGCAACACCAATGATAGACCCCATTCCACAGCGCAGCAGCTGGTGGAAACAACATAACGCATATTATGGCATACCAGCGGAAGGGTCGAGTGATTTTGAATTCCGCCCGGCACCAAGAATATTCAGATATCCAGGACCATTAACCGAAGACAACCTAGGCGACCAGACGAAGTCAGGCAAAACAAGATCTTTCTTGGATTATGGTGATCCTAAACCCCGCATCTGGTCTCATGAAAACATGCCACCCGACCCCAGCAAGAGTCAATGGAGTTTCACGCCGAACACTCCAACGCACATCGCTCAAATACTTCAAATACTCGAACTAGGAGATCTAGCCTTCGCACAAGCCAAAAATGGACAGGTTATGACGCCTCCGCGATGTGGTCGTGATCATACATTCCCGGAGATACTAGCAGCAACCGCCCTGGCCAAAATGCAAGAAAGTGGATTCAAGGAATTACCCTCACAAGAGGACGTCTTCGAGTTGTACCATAATTGGAATATGTATGTTGATCGAGCGGGATTATCTAATGCTGAGATTCCATGGGGTTTCAGGGATGCTTTTGATGCGGAGGGTAAAAGAAAGATTAGCTGGATGGCTGTTAGTAGCTCTTGCTTTGATCCCATAGCTCTCATTCAGATACTAATGTTGTTCAGTATAACGACAATATTTTACCCTATCTTGCACTTTTGACGAACGAACAAAATGTCGCTTACGAGGCTTCGCCAGTTACTACTCTGCTCGAACTGGAAGTTCAGAAGGATATGGAGAAGATGTTGAAGGCGCAGGAGCTGGTCGTCAATGCTACTTCTTTTATGAAGTCTTTTTCTGAACTATTTCCTAAGCGAGGGTACTGAAGCTCTTTACATATGTCGGTCTCTGAATCACATGGATGATATATGTGTAGCATAGACTGTCTTCAATGAATTATAGTGTGTGTCACTTGCTGTCGTTTGAAATGGGGTTCGATGTGTTAGCACACCATGAAATGAGGTACATAATTCAAAATGAGCGTAATGACTTTCTGAATTCTTTACTAGTTATCATTTATGTTTAATTGACCTGAGTCACTCTTTGAATTCTTTGAGCGGTACATAAGCTACATGAAAATTGTCCAAGCTACTTGTGGGTGATACCAATAATGACATGACATTACGTACACATGCTCTGGGGATTCTAATACTCAGGATGAATATTCCGGCAACTGCGATCTAGATAGATAGACAGCATGGTAAAAGAGCCATGTGTAATGTGAAAGATTTGGACTTTAGTATCATCTGACAAGATGTAGCTTGAATAGATGAATTTATCTGTCGATATTATCATCACCCAAGAGATCTGAACTCCTGTTGTTTGCATGGAACTTGGTTGAGGTGCTATCATTTTATAGGATTTAAAGGTTAAATATGTGTATTATTGTTCTTTTAAAACTTCAAGAGATTAAAACACCCATTTTTCATAGCACTTGTCTAACCCACTACTTCCAACCTACCAAATCTGTCATCCTAAGCCTCCATCCAACCTTCCCAATCACCCCAACACCCTCCGGCAACCTACTAAATCCTCCGATTTAAACCCTCAAAACCTAAAACCCCTAAAACGGGCTTTACAGAAGCGTTTATAGCTATAGTACCTACGTTAAAGTTCTCGCGTCATAATTTTCATTATAAACGCTATATATTCCAGCCTTAATAACTTTTCAATTAATAATACTATTAATATAAAAAAGATTATAAAATATTGAAATGCTAAATTATAATTGTGACGGAAACCCCTGCTTTCCTCCCACCCTTATTATATAAGAAACCTCAGGTACATTAACCATGTTCACACATGATACGATTACTCGGGATTAGTATACGATTTAGGTGGTCTGAGGATCAGATCCGAACAAGTACTAGGTATCAATGGTTATCGGTAAAGTAAGATCATTGGAGGGATAAATATGACTTCTTTTTGCCTAGCCCTTGCGGCTAGGCCATTCATTTGTGTATATATAGAGTAGCTATCCCCATCTACAGGTGCTCTTCACCTGTAGATTCTAAGTTAAATACAATTGCTGGTCTATAAACACCCTTTTGGTCACAATAATATTATAAAATAAAAGTTAGATTATAATGAATATTAAAATATTGAAAGATTAATATACAAAAAGTAAAGATTTTAATATATGAATTTTAATATATATTTGTTTCAAATTCATTTGATAAATATTATCAAAATTAAAACTTATAATATATAAATAAATAAATTTTATTATATGAAAATTTCAAAATTATTAATTTAAAATTGATTGATTTATAACAAATTAAAAAATAAAAATAAAAAATTGTTAAAAGGAATAGAAGTTACCGGTACTAATCACGTGTCGTGATTAGTAATACGGTTACCTAAACAGGCTAGATTAGACGAACCATAAGCAGGCATATTGGTCCCCTCCGAGGATACCAAGAGGAGATTAATATGCCTACAGACGTAGTAATATAGTCAATATAGAGGCCTCTTCCACCCAATCTTTTAATAAAAATGATATAACTTTCACATCAAAAATAAACAAATCTTATATTTTTTTTTAATAAAAGATTCAAAACTCAATAATATAAAATTAGAAATAAGTTATTTAATTATTTTAATTTTAAAGATTAAAGAATACTAATAGAATAATAATATATTAATTTCAAATAACGTAACGTATGGGGAACTCGGACATATGGGGAACTCGGACACTTTTTGCCTATCGCCAACTTGAAACCCTAATAACTTTTATTATGTATACCCAATCACTTTTTACACCTGCTCAGATTGGAGAGAAGCTTCAACAGGCTATAGTTGCACTTCAATTAAAAGAATTTAAATCAATTAGAAAGGCTGCAGAGCATTTTGAAGTCTCTAAGTCCATTCTAGCCAATAGGCTGACTGGGAAGAAAACATGTTCCCAAACCTACGAAATAGCTCAAATTCTTTCAAACATAGAAGAAAATACTCTTGTACGATGGATTTCACAATTCATAATCACTGGATTCCCTATTATATCTATATTAGTAAAGGAAATGGTTGACGAAATTCGTCTTTGATGCGTTCAGGTTGCATTATCTCAAATTCCTACCTCAATAGAAATTCCACCTATAGACTACAAATGGATCTATAGATTCCAAAAACGATATACAGAACTTAAAATATACTATTCACATCAATTAGAGTCTAATCAGACTAAAGAGACAATTTTGAAGAATATTCAGGCTTGATTTGATATGTTTTGTATATGTTTTATTGAACGAAAGTATGAATTAAATGATATATATAATATAGACGAAATCGGATTTGGAGTTGGAAGTACTCAAAGTATATGCATTATAGTCGATTCTACTCAGAAATCGAATTGGAAAGTTATAGCTAGCAAACAAGAATGGATAATTGTATTTGAATATATTAATATAGTTGGAAAGGCTTTATTATCTATAATCATTTTCAAGGCTCAGAATATGAATTCTGTATGGATTCCAAAAGATACATTTCAAAGCTAGCAGTTCTCTATTAGTACAAATGGATGGACCTCAAATAATCATGGATTAGAATGGTTAAAAAGGGTTTTCGAACCAGAATCCAAGAAAGTGTCAGGTGATCGACCTCGATTTTTGATTATGGATGACTATTCAAATTATATTACAAACAGCTTTATTGCTTTCTGTATAGAGAAGGATATCGATTTACTTATATTACCTTTTTATTGCTCCTATTTGCTTCAGCTATTTGATATTGCAATGTATAGACCAATGAAACGATATTATGCTTTGGAGATCGATCGATATTCTCGAACTGGTGTAAAGCGAATTCAAAGAGCTGAATAGGTAGAACTCTTTCAAAATATTAGAAAAAAAGCATTGAATTCTTCTAATATTAAAGCTGGCTAAAGAAAAGCTGGTTTAGTATCTTTTGCCCCACGAAAAGTACTCGATACATTACCATTTAACTTCTCCTAACAACCTTCTACTCCACAAATAAGAACCCCCAATCAAGACCTAGACTTATCTATACTCAAAAGTTCTCCTCTAGATGGGACAGAACTAATACAAGCAAATCAGATCTTTAATATAGCTCTAGCAAGCAGTAGTTCTCCTATATCATCAATTCGTCGATATACTAAGAGAATGACTAAGCTTGTAGAATCTCAAAATGCTGAGATAGCCTTACTTCGGAAACAGCTCGCTGATACTCAGGAAGTAATTGGGACTCGAAAAAAGAGAACTAAAGGCAAAAGAGTCAAATTACAAGATTAATTTGTCTTTAATACTAAGGAAATACTGAAAATAGTACATAAAGCGAAGGAAAAACCTAAGGAGAAAAAGCCACAAGGACGACCACGCAAGCGCCCAATTGAAGAATCAGAAGAAGAGATTGAAGAAGAAGAGCTAGAGAATAGTTCAAATGATTCAGAATTGGAATTGGAGGATTGTGTGGCTCGTAGAACAAGATCGCGTGTAGAATAATTGAAAAAGTGTCCGAGTTCCCCATATGTCCGAGTTCCCCATACATTACGTTAATATATCTTATTTTATTGAATTATTATAAATTATCAAAAGGGCTAAGTTTCGGTCGGTTGTTACGATGGTAACAGCTGACTTGTTTTCGTAAACCTGTTACGATTCGCTCAATTTAATATGAGATTTCGGTCACCCTAAAAACTCATATACACGCACCCCCAGAGCATATGGGAGCCTTCGACGCCGTCCTCCCAGGCAGACTAATTCGAAGACTTCGCGAACAAGGATGGCCCCACAACCTAGTCAAATGGATCACCTCCTTTGCGACCGGAAGGTCGGCCCAGGTTCGACTAGACGGAATCACAGGCCCAAAAACGAACATTGAGTGCGGGCTCCCTCAAGGCTCCCCCATTTCGCCAATCCTCTTCATGCTTTACATCGCCCCAATCTTCAGGATGGGGGAAGACACGGTCAAGTTCGGATATGCAGATGACGTAGCCATACTGGCTGCCTCGAAATCCCTGGCTGAAAACGCCGAGCGAATCACTTCCACGGTAGACGAGATTTTGAACTAGGGCACATCGGAAGGCATTACCTTCGATCCCGGCAAATCTGAACTGATACACTTCTCCAAGCACTTGTCAGACAAGGACCCCAACTCAACCCCAACGGTCACCATGGGGGGCCGGGTAATCAAGGAACTCAGTAACGGGAAGCCCTACCTTCGATGGCTAGGCATCCTCTTTGACAAAAGACTGTCCTTCAAATGGCATGTGAGAGAGCTCGCTGCAAAAGCAATGATAGTGACCAAAGCCCTCAAGTCCCTCGGCAACTCGATGAGAGGAGTCCTAGAATGCGCCAGAGCAATACTGCCGGTCTGGAGAACAACAAACACAGCAACCCTCTACCGAGAGACGGGACTCAGACCACCGGAGATCGAACTCGACAATATGGCCCTCACAGCAACAGTCAGAACCAGAAGACTAGACCCTTACCACCCCCTTGTGTGGAGATCAGAATGGATCCAAGAGAACCCAAACTATTTTAAAACCCGATATGCCAGATGCATCTTGTCCCTTCCCCCATCGGAACAAATCAACCCCCTAGTAACCCCCAAGTGGCTCGACCCCGAAACAAGAGAAGAGACCACAGACCGTATACACAGCCCCAAAGGTCGAACCAAAAGCACAACCGCAGTGGATTTTAATGAATTCTACAGTTTACTCCCACGAGAAGATATTATAATCTTCACAAACGAATCGAAATATATAAACGACAGCACGGGAGGCGGGTTTGTTGGATACCAAGATAACCGGAAGATCTGCGAAGGAAGCTTCGCATTAGACAGATCGAAGGAAGTTTATGACGCTGAAGCGGTAGCAGCACTCGAGGGCCTCAGAGTAGCACTAACCTCGATCGAAGCGAGAACAGCGAGGGATATATGGATATACCTAGATAACATGAGAGTGGCGACCAGGCTCCTCACAAGAGACCTTCACATCCTTCCGACACCTGGCTGCAAGCTGGTTCAACGGCACAGTCCACATCCGATAGGTTCCAGGACACAAGGATGTAGCGGGAAACGGAGCCGCAGACAAAGCAGCGAAAGCAAGAGTAGCACTACCCCAACTAAAAGGAGCCTATTTATACATAGGACTTAGAAAAGAGGCCAAGGGCTACAGGCAAAGGGCAATAAATAAGTTATAGTCGACAATGATCCCTCAATCATACAAAAAACTGGAGATTCTCACATCCCCCAAAAACCCCAAGGAATTAGCTCTACCCAGGAGCTTCCTAGGCCGTCTGTTAGCTATCCGTTCAGGATATGGCGATTTTGCAGCCTACCATGAACGCTTTCACCATCAAGACGCCCACCTACTCTGCAGATGCGGAGCCCGCAAATCCCCACTTCACTTCTTCTTTTGTCACATAGCCAAGAAAAAACACCTCCAGCCGAAAGGCAAACTAGTTGATCTGATACCCTTCCTCTGCGGCACCTATGAAGGAGCGGAGACGCTTGTAAGATGGACGAAATCCAATGGCTTCTTCACGGACATATGCCTACGACATCACCCCCTTCCCGGCCCCGAGGGCCCTATACTAGACCACGAACCCCCTAGGGTCAATGATAGCCCTACAGACTAACAAATTGCCAGATAAATATACTCTTTCCTTTGTAAAAACCTTTCCTTTGTCATTTTTCTTTATAACCTTAAAAAAAAAACATTTATGAGAGCGCTAAGGAGGTCATGGGGTGTGTGCGGACCGGCTGCGGCTTGGCAGATATTCGTATTATGTAATCTTCCCCATTAAGGGAAAGATTCCTTATTTTCATATTTAAGATCACGGCAGCTACGGGAATGCGCCTAGGAATCGTTTCGATCTTTAGATATAGCTACATGTACGTAACTATTAGACGCCTAGGAGTAACTCCCTGGCGGCCTTTGCCCCAATAGGGGATGTCACGAGGACGGGGGGCTTCGCCCCCTCGGCCTCTGGCCGTTAAATAATAACACACACACACATACACACACCACCAGAGCATATGAACAGGTATGCTGGATCACCTTGGATCATCAGTGATCCTGAGTGATCCAAGAATTACGAGGATCTATATATTCAGTATGAATTCCTTCCTATAAAGCCTCGTGCTCAAGATCAATCATTTAGTATACTCTACTATTAGTTACGAATTGCATCATTGTCATTACTTAAGTCCCTGCTTGACGCCTAGTTATAAACCACTTCGAGAGCCTAGAGCACTTCCACGTGATCTAGACGGCAAACCTCGTAACATTTTACCGCAAAAATTGAATCAAAATTTCATATAATCATTTTCGAACTTAAATCACATTATTTTAAAAATTTCAAAAAATAATCTATCAAATTTTTACTATATAATCGATTCAAAATAATTTAATTTCTCAATTTCAATTATACTTTTATAATAATCAAAATTGTTATAACCTTTTAAAATTGTTGAGTTTTGGTGTCAAAAGGCCATTCAGCTAGTAGCAGTGCGCTAGTACTGTAAATAAGAAATAAACGAGAACCTTAACGAGGTGACTGTGTCTCTGATATAGCTCCTACAGTACCTTATTAGATATATCCCGTATTGCGGCAATTAACTTTTGGCTGCCATTACTTGACTCCACCAGAGAGCGTGGAATGAAGCGTCCTCCAATCTGAATTATTGATGGGATCCTGGGGATTTATTACTTTGAAGGCGTCTAAAAAAGCAGGAAACTCATCGACAAAATATACTTTGAGGAGATTGTTAGCTATGCGTTCATAGCCAGTACAGAGGTCGCAACATACTGTGGGTAACATAATCCTCTTCCAGCTTCATGATAGTAGGGCGCATGATTTCATCTAATTCCGACTTAGCTGGCCATACCCCCGAAGTAGGTGTCATTGCAAAAGACGAGTTTGTCAGCAGCCACACGCTAACACCTCCTGCATCAACCAAAGTAGGAAGGGTTCGGATGAACGTCTCGACCACTTCAAAGAATGCATCTTGTTATCTTCCTGCGTTAGTGAAAATAAGATTTGCGGCTGCGGTTCGTTCATCTCGGTGTGCCCTATTTTTCATAAATATAACTGCTCTATAAGTTCCTCCGCCGCCCCCGGAAAAAGCCCAATATAAATCTTCATTCTCCGCCGGAGAAGCGATTACGAGGCGTATGATAAGATCCATGGCATATAACAACGACAAATGATGAAGACATAGTTTTTATAGTCGTATCAAGTAGATGGCTTAAAGTTTAAGGAAAACGAAAGATGAGTGGGATGATACGAATTGGAATCATTGTTTGAAGGGGGGACAAGGTTGGACCTTATGCGCCATCAGCCTTAGGCAGAACACTATTCACCAACATCCAACATAGCACATGCATGTGCATGTGCATGTGCATACTAATCCAAATGTAGCTGTAAGCCCGAATTACTGTTTAATAAAAATTTTATATCATTGTGCAAATAAAGTACAGATGCTAGTGAAAAAGTTATTACCTATAATGGCATAATTTGGAAGGTGCTGGTACATTGATAGAACTTTACCGTTTACTAGGATATCAATCATCTTTAACTCTAGGAGACGAATCTTCTCCCTCATTCTTATACAATACATTCACTCAGCTCAAGATGAGTTTGATGTTTCCAAACGCTTTTATGGCCAGCTGCACCGGGATCGCGGCCCACAACCTCATATTCATTCACAAGGAGTGGCATCTACTAGCCCCGTACCAATCAACAACGCCCCCAACCCCTTCTGGGTTTGCTCAGGCTCTTATGAACAATTAATGCTAATATTCGACAAGACTAGACGAACAATTTGAACTGCTGAACAGGTAACGCAGTAGTCTTTGCAAACGTTGAAGGAAAGACTAATGATTAATTGGTGCGATAGAAATATCGGATACATGCTGCATCCATCACTCATCTCGGAGCTCCCTCCATCCCCAACTATTGTAAATACAGGTACCGGTACTGAAATATTCCTCACACAACTCGCAAAGATATATCCGGATGCAGTTTTTCATGGCTTTGATATATCTCCTGCACTGTTCCCTACAGCAGAACACTACCATACAATGTTCACTTAGACATTATGGATATCAAGCAAGCCATTCCGCTGTCCAAACAGAGCAAATACGATCTTATCCATCTCCGTCTCATAGCTGCGGGTATTGCATCGACAGAATGGGAATTGGTAGTGCACAGCATCATTCAGTTGCTCAAACCAGGAGGTGAAATTCAATGGAAAGAATGCACATGGGCAGATGTCCAGCATATAAGTGGCAGCATACAATCTTCCGTACATACAACGCGATTGATGGGGTCTCGCTTCAAGATTGGCCTTAAAGATAAGTTCTCATATGGCTGGAAGATGTTGCCCCAGATTTTCCAGAACAAAGGACTTGTAAAATTAGAGGAAGATATCGTAAGCTCGGATCGAAGTTGTGGACACGAGAACTACTCTCACAAGTAACCACATGCAGGCTATATTTAGTTGTCGAGACTACTTTTGCCACGAACCGCCCCACAGCTCCTCATTAAATGATGAGCTCGAAAGGTAAGAGGCAGAGGCAGAGACAGAGGCAGAGCGAGATATCGAGAGCGAATGCTATGTGGGATTTGACATACATGTTGTATTAGGGTTTAAGAATTGACACTTGTCGTTATTTGTACCTTAAATTCACATCAATGAAGCATTTTGAAAGATGAGAAAACCACAATAAAGTTGAATAGATGATGAGACGCAACACAAGGCTGGTTGACTATGCAATTCATTTTTCACTTGAAATAGCTAGTATTTGCATCATCCGACAAATTTCACAATTGCACCAATTATGCCCAAGGACCCGGGTTCGAAACGTCAAATCACTGTTACCAAACCACAAAATAGGCTCAAAACACCGGATTTCCCATCCAGACGCTATGCATTACGCTATACCATAAGTCCCTCATTGTCCAAGCCCAAAATATCACATCAAGAACAGGTAGGGTATGTAACACAAAGCTAAAATACAACGCCATAAAAAATGCAAACGCTCAAGACTAAAAACCAAAACTATCCAAAAGACTATTAGCCTCCGGTTCTTCGAACACAGTAGGTGGCGGCTTATGAGTTTGGGCCATGTATAACTATTGCGTCTTTTGTATCCGCCGCTGCCGGTCCAATTCCACTAATAGGCAAGTCGGCCACAACTAGCGAGCTCCTTCTTCTCAACATCTTTCTGGGATTTATTTCACCATCGAAACTCTTAAAGTCTAGTTTGGTTGGGAGCATGAACTCCCAATTCCTCACCAAATCCAATGCCAATAAATCACAGCCCATGCGATCATATAGTCTTGAATTGTGCAATACGAAAGCCCATTCGACCTTTGGAGTGACTTTGGATGCGCCACGTAGGGTCTGTAAGGTCTTTTGACGAAGCTGCGAGTAAAGAACAACTAGAGCAGGATCATCGGTTAGGAAAAGTTTTGCTTGGAGATCAGGTGATTGTGGACTTTCAAGTAGAGTGTAAACTGGCGACTAGAACGATAATGTTAGTATTTGAATCGAGTCTTGCTAATAAATTGTACGGATTCTTACGATCAAGGCTCGCACAGCCATATCACGACGATGCAGCATCCAGAAAGCCCACGATGCAAGCCATCGGTTACCTTCCTGAGCAGCTAATGGCAGAACCTTTTCTTCAAGAAGTTCTTTGAGAATAGGACCGTGTTCACCCTCATATACACGGGTGACTGCTATCGCAAGTTGAAGATCTTTGAGCTGACTCAGAATCACGTTGATGGCATCTTTGAGGCAATCTGCCAATAAGAAGAAAGCCGCAGCATATTCTAACCATTGTTAGCACGGATCAAATAAGACCAGTCAAAGTATTACTCACCAAACCGACGCTTCCCAAGCAAAGCATATGCATTCTTCATTGCAGCAGTCCGCCACTTCTTTTCAGAAAAATTATTCGCTAGGAGTCTTGTCGTAGCGCCTTGTTCACGATTCCACGCAGCCATGCGCCATAGACCTTGAAGTACCGCCTTTTTCTTCAGCGCAAGATAATACAAACTGCAATCTATGGGGTTTTTGAGATCGTTCTTTGTGTATTCATTCCGTGCAATGACTTCAAATTGAGCTTTCTGTTCTTTGTTAGCATCCTCAAATTTCAACACAAAATAACTACATACCAGAGCATTTGCATCCGTCATCCACATAAAGATACCACTCTCCCGTGCATGTTCCCAAAGCATCCTTCCATGGAATTGTCGTGAGACCATATCTGCCAGGATATCCTGACTATTACTATGGTATGCCCAATTGATCTCCCTCCAAGACAGACTCAGCTCATTCGCACGACCACGACGTAAGACATGCTGCCTAAAGAATAGCATAAATCTTGCAGCATTGTCATCCATAGATCTACGCTGACGTTCAACAATACCGACACATTCAACAATATCAGCCAGGTGAATTTGTTCCTGCCTCGAAAGCTGAGGCAGCGCAATCTGCGTCAATTTCTCTGTTATGGAAGCAGCAACGTCTTCCGTAACTGTCTCCACCTCGTCATCGTCGGAAAGGCCATCAAATGCAGATCTAATTCCTTTACTAGCCGAAGACACATTGACCGAGCCAATGTAGAAATCTTCTATGTTCATTCCGAGGTGTGAGTCGATTGCTTCACCCTCAATGTAATATTTAAGGATCTTGTATAGTGCCAACAAAATATGCTGCACTAATAAATTCTTGCCGGCAAGTATGTATTGGCTCAAGAATTGTGGATGATAAACCGGAAGTGGGCCGTTTAATCTAGAAACAATGTCAAAGAGGTCCCAAGGAGTTTTGCGGTAAGGTAAGACTATTGATGCTGACGAGTCGACCTCCTTATCATAAACGAACAACTGATTACCTGCTCCAACAATGAAGTTACCACCTCCTAACCAGGTTGAATCACCAATTGGGTGGGCTGTCAAATCTCGAATATTAACTTCTCGAATTGCTGCCCAGGCTGGCCCTTTATCCAAATAATCGTATCGCATTTGTGCCAATAATACAACTCGATAACGGAAGCCTACAGCAAGAATGGATTGATCGTCCGGAGTTGAAGTCCAATCCAGATCCTGAATTGTATCCTGGGATTCATAGTCCTGAGAATACTCAAGTCGGGCACCTCGGACGTCCCATATTGTTAACTCAGATCTAGTTGAGTTCACGAGTGCAGCTTTTCGTAAAGAGCTTCCACTAGCTAGAGCAGGCTCGCTGATACCTGTGTCTACCGAACAAGTCTGTAGCCAGTCAACCTTTTCTTTTTCGAAGTCAATCCGGGCGGTCCAAGATCTTAAAAGTCCAGAATGCGTATAGGAGATAGCAATATCTCTCGCAAAAGTGTCCAAAAATCCGGAGATGACGGGAGGAGATCCAGCTGGATCCACAGGTAAAACATATGCTAAATCGTCATTGTCTCCAAGGTCGAATTGACAGAATTCACGAATGGAAGCTTCTTGATGATCCCCATTGATTTGAAGACTTTCCCTCCTTTGGGGCAGCTTGACCTCCCATACAATACCCTTCATCTTCGATGTAATTGTAGCGACATGAGCGACAGGACCCTCCTTATTGACCTCAGGTAGCATGAGTATGCACAGCGGCTTCCCCATGACAGAAAACTTACAGTCCGCTAGTTTGACCGCCGCGGAATGTCTTGTATCCCACAGAGTAATATGATCGTGGTGTAAATATATCACGAAATTTCCTTTTCTCATAACACATATCCTATGAACATGCTCAGTTTGTGAGATGATACTTTGACGAAATACTGAGGTTCCGCCCGCATGTTCCATATGCTTCCAAACTATACTTTCATTGCCATCTGTGCGAGATACTACTGCTCGTCCACTAACATTACGCACAATTTTCTTGACAGGACCTGAATGACCCGTCCATAGTGCTTTCGATTTGAGGCGTTGCGTTCTTGGTGAAGGATCAAACAAATTGGCTACATCAGTCTCAAAAAACTCAATTTTACCATCAAAATGGTGGACTAGAACATTGAGATTCCCGCCAGACTGGTTGCAGAAATTATAGAGCTGAACATAGCTGGTATCCTCGGCCAGTTCCGTTGGTAAACACAATTCCACACCATCGATATGTGCAATGTTAAAAATATTCGTTGGTTGTTTTATTTTAGACCCAACATTTTCCAGGCCCCATGCAGATAGATGTCCATGTTCATCCAGTACAACACAAACTTCCGGATTACGATTCGCAACCTCGATCAAATGCGCTAAGGCATGGTCGTCCTCTGAGTCAGTCGCTGCCCTCTCCTGTACGGCATGTTCTGTAGCAACCGTAAAATCTTTTCCATCGATGATAAATGCAAACCTTAGCTTCGACATCTTGTTCCCGTCCAATCCTCTCGGTTGTATCGATTCATGCAAGTCAATCTGACCCCACAGCTGCAGACTTTGTAATGAATGAACATCGCTCGGTGCCCAGATCCTTAGAAAATTGTCTGCGCACACCGTATACAAAACATTATCAATTGTTTGGTCGATGTGAAACGGCCTCCTCCAGTGCATATTCGTGACAGTTCGCGGATGCGGTAGGTAGGTGAAGTCGAATCTTGTGTCATCATTCCCGAACGACAGCCTCCTCCATATCTTCACGAGCCTGTCGTACTTTCCAATAGACGCAATAAATGCCGAATCATACGAGAAATTTGCGAACTTGGCCGGGTTCGCAAGTTGTTGTTTCCAAACCACAACCGGCGCATCGATTGTCGAGAATAAAGTAAGCCATGAGCTCCCCACCAATAGTTCTTCCGCTATTCCCCATGACAGTGTGTTTGCTGTATCTTTTCCACTCTCGTCGATTGAAATGCTATGTTGTAGAGACCACTAAATTTGTTCAGCGCCGCATTCTAAAAAGACCAGCCAGCTAAGGTTGTGTCATGCTAACCTTCAGCGCTCCTTCATCCTGCCCATATGGTTTATAAATCCTTATATTAGAGCCCGCACATGCTGCAATCTTCCCACTGGCTTCGTCTAGCGCAATAGCTTCGAGTTGAGTGTCATCGTCATCGTATATCGTTTGTAGGATCGTGTCTGCGCCAGTGAGTATAACGAAAGCATTTCCCGTGATATAGGCCTGTGTAATTTTAGTAAGGTAATAAAACAATGCAAACTGTCTGCAGTTTCATTGCAGACTCACTATGAGCCTCCTGTTGTCCCAATAACCAGTACAGACAGCTTGAAGCTTGGCCTGTGCCTTTCCAGGAAGCACTGCTCTCATACTATATAACAGAGCGCATTCGGAGCATATTTTCAGTAAAATGGCATGAATAGTTTTCCCAACACGAGGAGGATTCCAATGTCAAAGGATTAGAAAGAAGTCGAAAAGTATTCGTTGGTGATGATGATTCCCGATTATTGTACAAGTCTTCATGTAAACTTGGAGCTCTCGCCTGGATGAATAGATTGTGCGGTTCCGAGACAAGAAATCGGCCATGATCTACTACGCAGGGACATAGTTCTACCACCATATCATCTGATATTATATCATGGTCATACAATTTCACACCCATCACTCGAGCATTAAAGACTTGTTTTCTTTAATAATTATCTTATTGAAAGTATCTAGGTGTTGTGATAATTCTAATCTACTTAAGACAACTAAACAAATGAGAGGTCCTTACATGCCCCATGGATATAAGATCCATGAAGGAAGTTCCCCACTCCAAAGTGGGAGTGTTCTCAATTGCGAGAAGCGAATTGTAAATCCCATTACCGAGTCGATGCGGATGCCAGTCCCTCTCTCCAGACGGCCATATGCTGGAGAAAAACGCCAGATAACCAATACTCCGTACCACAACATTTGTGGGTATCCAATCAGTTAAGTATGCAACCAGTTAAGTATGCAAATATATGCAATCATTTAAGTATGCAATCGCCAAAACACCGTGCTAAAACATACATCCATGTTTCCAATGTAAACTCCGTCTTGTACCCTGTGTTCCATTCCCTGTGATGAAACAATAATCCTTCTTTTTCCCATTGTAAAGCATTCCCTAAACGCCGTCGCAATGCTCCATATCCAATATACACAAGTCATTAATTCATATTATCCTTCAGGTATGTCTGGAAATCCTCTACTCATTCCTAATGTACTCCGTCCTCTTTTGGAAAAGGGCATGGATGTCCCATAAATTCCCTTTCTTAATTCTCGCTCAAGTGGTGTGGTCAATGGCGCCCTTGGCGTAGTTGAATGAAATCGCGCCGATGCAGCAAGAACTCGTTGCGATCTTCGAGATGGTGTAGCCATGTACCCTGGTTTTGGGGTGATTGGGTTCAATGAAGGTTTGATTGGAACCGTCGTTCTACGCGGAGGATCCTTTTCGTAAAGCCTCTTCGTGATTTCATCCATATCAACTTCTTCTCCGAAATCTGACCAATTCTCCGCTGTATCGGTTCCGGGAGGCGAATTTATGTCCACGAAGGGACGTTGCTGCGCGGTTCGCTGTCGCCAGTAGTTAAACATCTTTCTGTGTCCTTTCCTTGTATTTTTATCGTGCAATTCTTTTGCAGTGTTTGCCATAGCTCTTGTTTGCATCGTCCGCAAGCTCCATTTCCTAAGGGCATCGCTCTGCTGACGTTCTTGAAAGTCCAACGTTGCTTCGATGTTCAATACCTGCAATGACTCGGTACGATCCTTCCACCTATTGAAGAATTTCCTCATCACCACTTCTTTCCAAAGAGGTTCCAATTCCGCCACTTCTTCCGTACGAGCCCTCCACTGATCAAACGAGTTCATTCCTATGATAAATGTTTTACCTTGGGCAAACTGAAGTGCTTGTTCGTTCAGTGCCATTTTCTCTTGCGCCTTTTGTCGCCAACGCGAAAACATATCTCCTGCTAGATAAAGTTTTCTGTTCCTTCGAACTTGAATATACGCAGTTTTACGCTTTTCTCGTTTTGATTTCTGTGTTGCCTGTCTCCACTTTTTTAGAGCGCTGTTCATCACGAAGAACTTATTGGCAGCGCGAGCCACCTTGTTTAGTTTGACGATCCGCTGGAGCTGCGTGCGCATAGAATCGAAACATTGACCTAGAATTCGTGGAGCTTGAAAGTCCGCGGCTCGGGCCTCAATCTCGGCACGATCATTCATTTTTACATACCATCGTCTGAGGACGGAGGCTGCGACAGTTTTGTTGTCATGTCGTCGAGCAATCTCTTCGCGTTCCCAACGCCTACTTCGTGTATCTTGTGACCTATCAAACCAGACTTCTAAGCACGCAGATTTAGTCTCTTCCTTCTTCTCTTTTTGTAAAACTGCACATTTCGTCTCCAATCTCCAGGTTTTAGATGCTTTCGCGACAGCGCGGTCATCAGAAATGGCTCTCAGTCTTTTCAGCCTAGTCTGATGTCGCCACTCGGTGAATGCTTCACGTTTTATCTTGTCATGATCAATCGCCGTGGCTTGTTTCTCTTGCTCGGTACGAAGCTTCCAAATCGATAGGGAGATTTTCAACAAGCTTGCATTGTGACTAGCCACTACTTTCTTTTCGGCGGGTGCTGTTTGAGCTTCAAGACGCCATTTCTTGAAAGCACTTCCCAGTTGTTTGGCCTTGGCTGCACGCTCGGCTCTGGCGTTGAGTACGACTTGCGTTTCCGTTTTCTCTTTCCAGCTATCCATGGTTTTCGTAACCACATTGAGTAATCTCTCATCCTCCGCTAGTTGAGTGGCTTCGCTCACAGCTTGTGTCTTTTCTACCCATGTTGATAAAGCCCGTTGCTTATTCTTTTCGTCAATTCGTTGGGTAAATTCTACCACCTTTTTCTCCTGGGCCAACTTCGAAAATACTCGCCCGAGAAGGTTGCCCTTGGCCACTTGAGAAGCCATATTCAATTTCTCATCAATTTCCTCTTTCTTTGCTTTCAATTTGCCGAAAAACTTTCTCAACTGGAATTTTCGAGCTTTTTCCTCGTTTTCCTTATTTTTCTTCTCAGTCTCTTCCGTTTGAGTCTTCCAAGCAGTGAACATTCGTGATCTAAGAATCTGTCTCTGTGCGACTTTGGTTATCTCCACCTTTTCGCGAGTGATCGCAGCCCAGTGAGTGAAAGCTTTATGCTTGAGATGACGATCTCTGGCTCTATCAACTCTTCTTTCGAGTTTCACAAATCGCTCCTCTATCTCCCGAAGCTTCTGCTGGGCTTCCAAATGAGCTTGCTGAGCCCTTTCAGCGACTTCCCGAGCTTCTTGAAGCTGTCGTTTCACCTCCATTTTTTCCCGAGCCATTTCGAGCCAGGTGGAAAATGCCTGTTCTTGCAGGGCGTGATTGTCGTGTTTCGACGCGATGGCGTCCAGATGTGCTTTTCGTGCTAGACTTGCTCTTGCTTGATCACGCCATGCATAGAGTTTTTTAATGATAAATTCTTCAAAATAATGTTCGGACACAATTTTCGCTCTTTCTTCCATCCATCCAACAGATACCTTGCTTTCGACAACGTCGTTAGAGTCATATTGTTCTTCGGCTTCTGTGGTTGTGGTCAACTCGTCGCTTGTATCTTGATGTTCGTTTGTAACCTTATCAAGGGGGATTCGACCAGATGCGCGCCCACTCTGAGCATCTCTCTCTGGGTGTCGATTTATTGACCGAATACTGCCATGTGTCGAAACTGATCTGCCATGTCTGCGAGGTGGGTCATACTCACTGGCTTCTAGCCAATTTCTAACATTACTCACGCCACGTTCTTCACGTCCTCTTTGCGTGGTTCTAGGTGGTTGCGGTGTAGGTTCCGGGAGAGGCTCCGGCGACACTGCGCGTGTAGCTTCTGATATAAAGCTCTTTAGCTCATTCATTTTGGCGGGTGTGGCTGGCCCGAGAGGTAGAGGAGAGAAGGATTTATTCCTTTTATGTTTTGGCTCAAGCGCTTGAGCTTGTGCTTGAGCTGCATTTTCCATATCCAAGACTCCTGTCTCGGAATTGCGTCGTGGTAATGGTGGTTCATTCTCATCATTATAGAGAGTGTCGCTTTCCTTATAATCTGCGACATCTGGAGAAGTAGCTTTGCTACTTCGTAGATATTCACGTCGATCGGTATCAAATTCAAGAGTGATACCTCTTTGGGATAAAACTTCCTCAAATTTTTCGAAAAGTGTGCCTTTGAAATCTCGTAGGGCGCCAATTTTGAACAAAATCCTGGCATATCGATTATCATGGTCGGTGTCAATGCCAACTCGGGGGAGAATTTCATAGTATGATCTAAAGAGGGCATTGGTGGGTAGTCTATCGCGTGGAAGCAGAGTGGGTAGGATATGTTGTGCGCGGACAACGATGTCATGCAGAATGAGCAAGTCTATCAGACATTAGCATTAATTATTGTACATATTCAATTTGAATTGAATCTCAAAGCATACCATCATCAGTATAATAAGGTTCATCCGTTGTGGTTGACCAACTGATTGGACCGTCGCGTGCGGACGGAAGTGACAAAGGAGACATGGGACCTTATCAAAAGGCATATACGTGAGAAAGCAGTTTTGTGATTTATTTGTACATACAGTTATCGCGGATCGGCGATAAACAGCAATGAAAGCGAGAAGCAAGGTACAGGAGGAGTAAGGTACAGCAAGGGTATACAGCAATTATTATGAGAATGAGAATGAGAATTGCACAACTTTCTTAAAGCTCTTTGAATCGTGAATTGTGAATTATGAACGTGAATTGTGAATTTGAATGTGAATATGAACCTGATTGTGAACCTGAATGTGAATGTGAATGTGAATCTTCGCCGCGCGCTGAAGAGAGGGACATGATTCCGCGTCTTGGTGGGATTGATAAATGAATTGAATGAAGGACGCGACAAAGTTTTAAGTTTTTACCGGTCGATTTTTTGGTGCAGGACTATTCAACGCTAAATGGAGCTAGAAGCCTAGACCCCTTGTCGAACAGACACTCTAGCGAACATATTCTTATCTCATCTCCAATTAAATCGATAAGATGCTGTGGTCTGGATGACTAATCATGGGATTGTTACCATCATACTTTTCGCATTAACAATAACCAATGACTCGAGTACTGTGCGGCAATTTCTAGTCGTCACTAATAAGGAAGGCAGTACTTAACTAACCTCAACGGGCCACCTCAACAACGCCTTATCACCTGACTACCTACTTTCACTATTCCCAAACTCGAACAACAACTCAGATAATCCAAACCCAAATCCTCAGCAACCATGCCTACTCGAACAAGACCAATCGAGAAATTTGCACAGGCAGTTGCCAAATGTTCTACAGAGGTATATCTTCATTCATCCCCTTCACAACTTCACCCTTCACCCTTTGCCCCTCCATCCACCCAACCCCTCCATACCTTTACCCCTCTATACCTTTACCCCTCCATACCCTTACCCCTCCACAACGTCCATTCATAAAACTCTCCCCCAACTCCGCATCATCCATTAACACCTCTAAAACAGGCATCCGTATACGGCAAATGCATCGTAGCAGATTACAATTCCGTGCATAAAGATAAATGCCTGACTGAATTTATGAGACTGAAAGATTGTTATTTGGTACGTCTAAATTAGCCCTTTCGTAATATCTTTATTTTTGTTGCTCATAACTTATATTTATTAGGTTGCTGCGAAGAAGAAGTAGCCGGGATTATTCTCTAGAAAATTCGAATCATTGGGAAGCCGTAGCTGGCGGCCTTATCCAACTGCATGTTCCACAGTCGCAGTGTTTCTATCATCACGTTTGGTATACACCAAACCTCATCTGTTGCGTAGTCACTTAGCTCCCAAGCAAATAAAAAGATTTTTGAACTATTCTGCAAATGACTTTTAGGATTTCATAAAACTTTCTACTGTAAATGCCATAAGGGTAATTATCTAGAATGCCTTCTGATGCCCGAAAACATGTCTATGAAACATCAACATCATAACTTCAACAATCTAAGCGAAAATGTGGCCTTTTGAATCTCCTGGTCCTCCTCCAAAATGATACTTTCTGCCGCTGCATTTCCTTCAGCTTCATGCAGGGGTCGGCGCAAAGCCTTCTCAATTGCCTGTGCTTGACTCGTGAAAGCTTCACGCAAACCAATGCTAGAAGGATCTTCTAGGACCTTGTACTCCATTTTAATGTCATCCGTTGGTTGAAGACCAGCCTTTTTGCGCAATCTTTGTACCCGATTGATGATTTCTCGTCCCAATGCCTCGTCGGCGAGGTCTGCATGGAGCTCTACATCTAAGATAGTAAGAACATCCTCGTCTGTGTTAGTCTCAAGATTCTTGGAGGATTCATCATCCTTAAGACCCCGCTTAACGACCAAATCTCCTTCTTCGAGCTTGATTCCATCGACAATGATTGATTTTTCTAGTACGTAGTTGTGAACCTGTTCGCTTGTCAACCCTGGCAAAGCCTTCTTGACCTTCTGCACTTCCTTCTTCAACTTCTTTCCAAGGACTGGCCAGTCGGCATTGACGCTGTATTGCACGTTGTACTTGGCTTCATCTGAGGTGAGGACGAGTTCTCTGATATTGAGTTCCTCAGTGATATAGCCTTCCAGAGAACGAACATCTTCCAGATAAACTGGGTCATGGTGGATGACAATCAAAGTTTTGAGAGGAGTCTTAAGACCAATTGTGCGGCGCTCCCTAGAAACTCTGCCTAACTCAATGACACGTTGCATGCGACCAACACGACGCTCAACCTCTTCATCGAAGAGCTCTTCTCTTACGTCAGGGAAGGCCAAGAAATGTACACTTCGTGGATCCTCAGCTTGTAACTCCTTGGGAATGTGAGGCAACAGCCGTTGATAAATGTTGTCTGTGAGAAATGGTGTGAATGGTGCGAGTCCTCTTGTCAGGGTAAATAGAACCTCGAAGAGGGTGTTAAGGGCATGCTTAGTGTCATCTAGACCATATTCACCCTTTAGACGTCTACGGTTGAAACGAATGTACCAATTCGTGGTGTTGTCGATAAGATCCAATAATCGAGGAACGACAGTGTAAAGTCGGTAACCTTAATCTATTAGTTAAAAGTCACAAAAGGGGTTTTCGAGGGTAAGCTCACCTGCCATCTCTTGATTTACAAACTTAAGAAGACTTTGACAACTGGCAAGAATCCATCGATCCATAACATTAGTGTTAGTAGCTTCGGCAGAAGGATCAAAGACATAATCTACATTCTCCATCTTCTTCAATAGTGCCACCTGTCCCTCAAAAAACTTGTAACTGTTCCACA